>NC_056729.1:1271308890-1271343890 GCF_019279795.1 Protopterus annectens | reverse complement strand
TAGCAGCACATCTAATGTAAGGCAAGGGGAAGTGTATTGGGTATGAATGGGGTCAAAATATTAACCTGCAGAGACATACACACACTTTCACATTTGGCAGTACTGAGATTACAACCGCTACCTAACTAGTCACTTGTACTGTAGTGTTACACAATTATCACATGCACCACAGAGCTTGCAGGGCTGTAGACTGCCCAAACGTACTTCTAAGGTGACTGACATCAGCAGCACTGCTAAAGTAGGGCAATAGGTTCATAGGTTCATAGGTTGGTACTAGGCGATCAGCCCTAGGGCCTATACAAGCCTAGCCACAACAATTTCCTGGATATTTCTTCCCACAATATTTACTTCCCTGGACCCCTGTCTAGCAGGGTGGCTGACGTGATCCCTGGGGTGAATTTCCTATCTCCCAGCCAATTGTCAAGGTTCCTTTTGAAGACGGCCAAGGGTGCACTCTGCTTGACATGTATGGGCAGTCTATTCCAGAGTATGGAGAGTCTGTAGGTCAGGAACCTATCCTTCTAGCATTTTTTTTTTCATTGTGATGACAAGGTTTAGGTCCCTGGAGTGTGTGGCTCTAAGGGATTGGGATTTCTTTAAGTGGAGCATGTCCAACAGCTCAGGGTTTGACATGGCCTTGCATGTTAAGAAGAGACTGCCTCTGAGTAGACGATATACCACAGAGTATAGCTGGAGATTTTTAGATGATTAGCATAGGGCATCTGCAATAAGCCTGTGATTCTTCTTCTATGGCCTTTCCAGCTGTTGCAGATGTCTTATGAGGTACATACCAAATGGGGTGTTGTACTCTATAATGGGTCTAATGAGGAATGAGTACAGTGGGACAATGACCTCCTTTTTTCTGGATGAAAAGCCCTTAGTGATGAGCTGTGCCACATAGAAGGATTACCTGACTGTTGTGGTGATGTGGTTATCGAAGGTGAGACCACTGTCCACCTGTGTCCCCAAGTCTCTCATCACACTTTTGGTGTTTAGTGTACTGCCACCTATGTAGTAATTCATGGGTGCACAGTTTTTAACAAAGGGGATAGCTATACATTTCTTGGCATTAAGCTTGAGCCCATGGCTTTGGCACCAAGCATCTGTTTCTGTAAGGCCTTTTTGTAGAATATCTACATCATTTGGGGATTCAATAATGGCTCCCAGTTTGCAGTCATCTGTGAACTTTGCTAGCCAGAGTCCCTTAGTGTGGGCCTGTACGTCAGAGAAGTAGATGCCAAACAAGACCAGTCCCAGGACTGAACCCTGAGGTACTTCACTTGTCAGTTGTTTGGAACTGGATTTGGAGTCAGCTACTTTTACAATCTGGGTTCTGTCAATAAGCCAGTTGGCATCCCATCAAGTGATGTAGGGATTTATGCCCAGCTTAGTAAGTTTATCTATGATTCCAAAGTGGGGGATGGTGTTGAAGGCCTTGGCGAGGTCCAGATAGGATGTGTGGACTGCCTTACCCTCGTCCACTGCTCTGGAGACTGATTCAAAGAAGTCAATCAGGTTCAGGAGACAAAATCGGCCCTTCATGAACACAAACTGGGTGGGGTCCAGTGTTTGAAGGTTGCCAATGTCTTTGTTTATAAATTCCATGATAATGCATTCCATGCCCTTGCAGATCAGGCTCATTAGACTGATGGGATGGTAGTTCCAGGGATCCAAGGTGGATCCCCCCTTGTGGAGTGGGATAGCTGTAGCTGTGTGCCACTCAGTGGGCACAAAGCCTAAGGTGAGGCTATGATTAAACATGACACTTAGGTGAGGTGCCAGTTCATTTTGTAGTTCATGTAGTACACAGCCTGGGATGTCATCTGGTCCCATGGATGCTGTATTCATAGCTTTGGAGAGTGCGGTTTCTACCTGTGTGGCCATGATTACTGGAATTTGTCAATCTTTTGGTATTGAGATGGGCCCTTTAGGGGGTGAGAAGGGGGTGAAGTTGGCACTAAATTGATCTGCTAGGATATTGGCAATATCCTTAGGATCAGTATATTTAATGCCATTCTGTTGTAGCTCAGAGCAGATCTGAGCATTGCTATTTAGATTCCTGACATAACTATAGAATGCCTTGTGGTTCACTTTGGAATCTTTGGCAATTTTATTTTTGTAACTAGCTTTGGAGGATTGTATGAGGAAGCTCATCTTCTTACTGAGGCTGGTAAGGGAGTTTTTTGCATACTGGGATTTTCCTCTTTTCTGAAACAGTTTTTTCCTTCTGTTGTATAGTTTGTTTATGGCAGGGGACCACCAGATTGGCTTCCTTTTTTGGAGGACAGCATCTTGGTTCTATTTGGGATGGCACAATTCACGCATGAGTGGATGTGCTCGTACAGTGCCTTAGTGTAGGATTCAGCATTCGAACTTTTAGCTCTCGTCTGCATGGGTGTCATGAAGTTTGTCACTTCTGACTTAAGTAGCATGATGTTGGCTGTGGAGAAGTTTTTACGCAGGATTCCTTACTTGGGGTTTGGGGTGGAATGTGGATGTTAAGGGTGATTACCTTATGGTCAGACCTGACCAATGAGGGGGTGACCACTGGTGTGAAGCATCTATCTCCCATGTTGGTAATGACCAGGTCTAGGATATTGGAGCCCCTGGTGGGACAATGGATTAGTTGATCCAAGGCATTGGAATTTATGAATTCCAAGAACCATTGGGAAAAGGTGTTGGTACCCGAGTAGTTTTCCCAGTTAATGGCAGGGTAGTTGAAATCACCCAGTATTAGGGTGTTTGGTTGTATCTTAATATTTTCCAGTATGTTTTGAAAGGTGTATTGAGAATCTTGGGGCATGGTGGGGGATCTGTAGCAAGCTACAGTTTGGATTGCAGTCTTACCTACTGTTAGTTGCACCTGGAGAATTTCAGTTGCATTGTGTTGGGCAACTAGCCTGAAGGTGTGAATATCCTTGGTGAATATGGACAATCCTCCACCTTTAGTGTTTTGGTCTTAGTTCAGTGACCGAAACGTTTGGTAAGAGTTGAAGCCTGGTATTGCAGGGGGTGCTCTCTGGAGCTTAAAACCAGGTCTCAGTTACTGCACAGATATTGATGTTCCCCATTTTTAGGAGTGTCTCAAGAGAGTGCATTTTGAGGTTTAGACTTCTAGCATTGAGTAGCATTACCTTCAGATTTTGCATGTTTGTATCTGTTACAGTGGTGGTTTTGTCCTTTGAACCTTGCCTAAAAAAGGCACTATAGGGATGACAAGAGCTTTAGCCAGTAACCTGAATCTCAGGAAAATCAACCAACAGACAAAAATACCAAGTAAACAAAAAGTCCAGGTGAAGCAAATGAGAGGCAAGTGAGAGGCGACAAAGCAACACAGCAATAGCGTATACTTATTTATTATCCGCTTTCGTCCAAAACTTCATCAGAATAAAATACAAGTGCCAAACCCATCATTTAAATACCAAAAAGTCACATGTTTAATTAAACAATTATAAAAACCTTCATTTAGCTTAACTTGATAAAAAGAATAATAATAGCCAACTAAACCATTTAATAGACTTATAAACAATAGTAATTTGTTTAATTAAAATGAGAATAAATAAAATTACCAGTTTTATTAATGTCCAACCTACGCTGTTTTAAGAAACATTTGATGTTAATTGTTTCATTGAGGCCAGGGGCAATGTCTGATTTCAGTTTTATTTGCCAATGTACCTCCCTCTGTAACAAGTAATTTTTAAAATCACCGTCCCTCATGTCTTTATAACCCACTTCAAGAACTGAAAATAAAAATTTTTTGAAAGATGGACAAATCAGTGAGTGTTTGAATAAGGCATTCTTCCCGTCCTTAGATTTAATAGAATAAAGATGTTCTCTAATTCTAATTTTTAGCTCCCTGGTGGTCATCCCTATATAAAATGAGGTACACGTTAAACATTGTGCAATGTAAATCACCCCGCTTGTATTACAATTTACATAGCCGGGAACCTCCAGGGTCCTACCAAAACTACTCACTGAAATGTGTGGACCAGTAGAAATAAACCGACAAACATTACATTGGTTGCACATATGCATGCCACGTTTGTGGGACTCAAAATAGGGAGCCTTGTTCTGTTGGAATTCCAAAATCCGTTTCAAATTAAACCCATTTTACTGAACAAAGATGGGTTTTTCACCTAAAGCGTTAAAAATATCCTTGTTACCCTTAATAATGCCCCAGTTTTTCTTAATAATATTTTGAATACCCCAACAATCCGAGCTCATTTCCAGGGAACAAATGAGGTTAGCATTCAATTTATTTTCCTGATTATTTTTAGGGGAAAAATCCCCTTTATCTTTTTCAAGGTTTAACAAAGGAAAATATTTATTACTTCTTTGGGACAAAACATTCTCCTTAGCATTATCTAAAATAGCTGGATCATATCCCCTTTTAATAAATAGTGAACAAATAAAATTAAATTCCTTGGACAGGTCCGCTTCCTTAGAGGTCATGCGGCTTGCCCGAATAAATTGTCCCCTAGGGATATTATTAATTATATGCTTAGGATGCCCACTTTTGTAGTGTAAATATCCATTGTTAAAAGTTTTCTTACGGAAAATACTACTATGAAGCCTGTTTTCATCAAAATCCCATTTTAATGAGATATCTAAAAAATTAATATTAAACCCCTTAGTACCCATGGTAAATTTTAAGTAATCAGAAAACATATTAATATCCTTTAAAAATTCGTCAACAGTACTAATATCACCCTCAATTATAAAAAATAAATCGTCCATAAATCTACAAAAAAAGGAAACATTATATTTTTCAGTTAAGGTGGGAAGAAATTGTTTCTCCCACCAAGCCATAACCAAATTAGCAAAGCTGGGGCAGCTGAGGAACCCATAGCCACCCTCTTTTGCCGATAGTAGGTCTTTCAAAAGAAAAAAATTATTTTCTAAGGTGACTTCCATCAACCTACACAACAGGGAAACCATGCCATCAGTAAAATTTGAACAACTTGAGTTTAAAAAACTCCTTATGGCTTCAACTCCCTCTAAATGGGGAATACAAGTAAAGAGCGAAACAACGTCAAGGGTAAACATAACTTGCTTACTAGGATGAAAACCATAGGTGTTAACAAAATGGTTAATTTTCTTCAAAAAATGCCAAGAGTCCCATATAAAAGAAGGTTGCATAGAAACAACAGGTCCAAGGGTTGCATCTAAAAACAAAGAAATCCCCTCGGTAACTGAGTGGGGTGCGGAGACTATGGGTCTGAATGGTGGATTTAGCAAAGATTTATGAGCCTTTGGGATGCCAAAAAGTACCCCTATCCTAGGCTGTTCGATGGTACAAAAATCATATAGTTCAGGACTAATTTCATGGTTCATGAGAGCATCATATAAATGTATTTTAACCAAACGAAAACAACGTTTAATATCAAATAATGAAATAGTCTCATATTCATCCCTGTTTTCTAAAAGTTCTAACATACCTTTAATATAAGACTCCTTAGTCATAATGACTATATTGTTTCCCTTGTCGCTTTTCATAAAGCGAAATTCGTTAGTTAATTGTTGTAACCTCTTTAAAGCATGCCTTTCTTCCTGTGTTAAATTATTAGTTAGGTTAGAATAATTACCTAACAACCCTTCAACTTCTTGGGTGCAAGTTTCTTCAAAAACCTTTAAGGTATGATGTAATTTTGGACAAAAAAATGAGGGTTTAATAAAAGTACGATCTGTTGAAGGTAATTCATGCAACAAATAATGTAAATTCAGTTTTCTTGAATATTTCTTAATATCTACAATGGTACGCGTAATTAGCTCTAACATGAGGAACAAAATTTAACCCTAGTTTTAAAACATCAAGTTCCACCTGGTCAAAACATGATTTGTTAGGTTAACAATAGAAAATGGTCATTAGTTCCTTCTAAGTTTCCTCCCCGAAGACTGGGAGCTTAAGAAAGTTCGACTCCTTGTAGAAACTGTTTTGTTGTTGTTGTTGGGTTGCGATTTGGAAAAGGACCAGATAATGGTGGAGGATTGAATTACAGTCCGGCTCCCACAACAACAACATTCCCACTGTTCCTAATGTTGTTATCACGGACGCCAAGGAGGAAAGTTCTCAGCATCTGTTAAGAAATTATTTGCATGCCCGACCTGGTCAGAAAAATTTCTGTCCAAAGCTGGTTTAATAGCTGTTTTTCAAAAGTTTTTGGCCTGTGCTGTTCAGGAAACCCAACCCCCCTTGACGCATTGTTAGAAAAATGCTTATCGCCAACATCGGCTACAGGTTTAACCACAGAAACCCAATGCCCACTTTTGGTAACTTGATTATTGCTACCAGCAGATTTGTAGGATTTATTTGGAACCCCAAAGTTGGCATAGGCCAAATTATGTTTGTAAGAGTCAAGGTCCCTTAACAACTTTGAATGTTTTCTTTTTATATTATCCAAGGAAAACTGTTCCATTTCCTTTGATACAGATTCAAGAAATTCAAGAAATTTTACTTCGCCCAAGTTCTGTTTGAAATAAGTCTCCAGACTCATAATCTCCTCTTTAATTAACTCCATTTTAGAAATATTATTGTCCGACAGTAGTCTTAGAAACCTAAGACCTGCATCGTTGAAAAAACCAGTTAGGACAGTAAAAAAGGCGTCACCTACTTGTACCCCATTAGGGCACTTAAAAAATCGTAGCCCCTTTGGGACGATGTTCAATTCCAAGCAACGTTCAAAGTAACTATTTTCAACATATATAGCGTCGTACCTTTTAAGATGCTTTATTAGCTGCCCACGCTTTAAGTTGAAATCCTCGTTGAAAAAAGTATTCGGAATCCCTTCAGCTGTACCTAATTCCTTAAACGGGTTGTCCGCACGGTCGAAGAAGTCCTGTAAGGTTACCCGACCCATGATGCGCTGTTCGTTGAAGCCTGCTGGTTTAACAGAACGTACGGCTCCTTCCGAATCAACCCTTGCTTGTGGTTCACTGTGAAATGCTACCGGACTGGAAGCTGTAATAGTTGTTTCCGGATCATGACTTCTGGAGACTAAAACTTCTAGCGAGTTTCTGATTTCTGTTAAAGTTGCCAATAACAGCATGTTTAAGTTCCCTGTTTCGACAGATGGAGTGGCATGAATGCTGAGATTCAACAAAGGATCCTCAAACGCCTCAGCCATGGAAAAAATAGCCAGCAAAATCAACCAACAGACAAAAATACCAAGTAAACAAAAAGTCCAGGTGAAGCAAATGAGAGGCAAGTGAGAGGCGACAAAGCAACACAGCAATAGCGTAACTATTACAGCTTCCAGTCCGGTAGCATTTCACAGTGAACCACAAGCAAGGGTTGATTCGGAAGGAGCCGTACGTTCTGTTAAACCAGCAGGCTTCAACGAACAGCGCATCATGGGTCGGGTAACCTTACAGGACTTCTTCGACCGTGCGGACAACCCGTTTAAGGAATTAGGTACAGCTGAAGGGATTCCGAATACTTTTTTCAACGAGGATTTCAACTTAAAGCGTGGGCAGCTAATAAAGCATCTTAAAAGGTACGACGCTATATATGTTGAAAATAGTTACTTTGAACGTTGCTTGAATTGAACATCGTCCCAAAGGGGCTACGATTTTTTAAGTGCCCTAATGGGGTACAAGTAGGTGACGCCTTTTTTACTGTCCTAACTGGTTTTTTCAACGATGCAGGTCTTAGGTTTCTAAGACTACTGTCGGACAATAATATTTCTAAAATGGAGTTAATTAAAGAGGAGATTATGAGTCTGGAGACTTATTTCAAACAGAACTTGGGCGAAGTAAAATTTCTTGAATTTCTTGAATCTGTATCCAAGGAAACGGAACAGTTTTCCTTGGATAATATAAAAAGAAAACATTCAAAGTTGTTAAGGGACCTTGACTCTTACAAACATAATTTGGCCTATGCCAACTTTGGGGTTCCAAATAAATCCTACAAATCTGCTGGTAGCAATAATCAAGTTACCAAAAGTGGGCATTGGGTTTCTGTGGTTAAACCTGTAGCCGATGTTGGCGATAAGCATTTTTCTAACAATGCGTCAAGGGGGGTTGGGTTTCCTGAACAGCACAGGCCAAAAACTTTTGAAAAAACAGCTATTAAACCAGCTTTGGACAGAAATTTTTCTGACCAGGTCGGGCATGCCGAAAATAATTTCTTAACAGATGCTGAGAACTTTCCTCCCTTGGCGTCCGGTGATAACAACATTAGGAACAGTGGGAATGTTGTTGTTGTGGGAGCCGGACTGGGTAATTCCAATCCTCCACCATTATCTGGTCCTTTTCCAAATCGGCGCAACCCAACAACAACAACAAAAACAGTTTCTACAAGGAGTCGAACTTTCTTAAGCTCCCAGTCTTCGGGGGAGGAAACTTAGAAGGAACTAATGACCATTTTTCTATTGTTAACCTAACAAATCATGTTTTTGACCAGGTGGAACTTGATGTTTTAAAACTAGGGTTAAATTTTGTTCCTCATGTTAGAGCTAATTACGTGCGTACCATTGTAGATATTAAGAAATATTCAAGAAAACTGAATTTACATTATTTGTTGCATGAATTACCTTCAACAGATCATACTTTTATTAAACCCTCATTTTTTTGTCCAAAATTACATCATACCTTAAAGGTTTTTGAAGAAACTTGCACCCAAGAAGTTGAAGGGTTGTTAGGTAATTATTCTAACCTAACTAATAATTTAACACAGGAAGAAAGGCATGCTTTAAAGAGGTTACAACAATTAACTAACGAATTTCGCTTTATGAAAAGCGACAAGGGAAACAATATAGTCATTATGACTAAGGAGTCTTATATTAAAGGTATGTTAGAACTTTTAGAAAACAGGGATGAATATGAGACTATTTCATTATTTGATATTAAACGTTGTTTTCGTTTGGTTAAAACACATTTATATGATGCTCTCATGAACCATGAAATTAGTCCTGAACTATATGATTTTTGTACCATCGAACAGCCTAGGATAGGGGTACTTTTTGGCATCCCAAAGGCTCATAAATCTTTGCTAAATCCACCATTCAGACCCATAGTCTCCGCACCCCACTCAGTTACCGAGGGGATTTCTTTGTTTTTAGATGCAACCCTTGGACCTGTTGTTTCTATGCAACCTTCTTTTATATGGGACTCTTGGCATTTTTTGAAGAAAATTAACCATTTTGTTAACACCTATGGTTTTCATCCTAGTAAGCAAGTTATGTTTACCCTTGACGTTGTTTCGCTCTTTACTTGTATTCCCCATTTAGAGGGAGTTGAAGCCATAAGGAGTTTTTTAAACTCAAGTTGTTCAAATTTTACTAATGGCATGGTTTCCCTGTTGTGTAGGTTGATGGAAGTCACCTTAGAAAATAATTTTTTTCTTTTTGGAAAGACCTACTATCGGCAAAAGAGAGGGGTGGCTATGGGTTCCTCAGCTGCCCCAGCTTTTGCTAATTTGGTTATGGCTTGGTGGGAGAAACAATTTCTTCCCACCTTAACTGAAAAATATAATGTTTCCTTTTTTTGTAGATTTATGGACGATTTATTTTTTATAATTGAGGACAATATTAGTACTGTTGACGAATTTTTAAAGGATATTAATATGTTTTCTGATTACTTAAAATTTACCATGGGTACTAAGGGGTTTAATATTAATTTTTTAGATATCTCATTAAAATGGGATTTTGATGAAAACAGGCTTCATAGTAGTATTTTCCGTAAGAAAACTTTTAACAATGGATATTTACACTACAAAAGTGGGCATCCTAAGCATATAATTAATAATATCCCTAGGGGACAATTTATTCGGGCAAGCCGCATGACCTCTAAGGAAGCGGACCTGTCCAAGGAATTTAATTTTATTTGTTCACTATTTATTAAAAGGGGATATGATCCAGCTATTTTAGATAATGCTAAGGAGAATGTTTTGTCCCAAAGAAGTAATAAATATTTTCCTTTGTTAAACCTTGAAAAAGATAAAGGGGATTTTTCCCCTAAAAATAATCAGGAAAATAAATTGAATGCTAACCTCATTTGTTCCCTGGAAATGAGCTCGGATTGTTGGGGTATTCAAAATATTATTAAGAAAAACTGGGGCATTATTAAGGGTAACAAGGATATTTTTAACGCTTTAGGTGAAAAACCCATCTTTGTTCAGAAAAATGGGTTTAATTTGAAACGGATTTTGGAATTCCAACAGAACAAGGCTCCCTATTTTGAGTCCCACAAACGTGGCATGCATATGTGCAACCAATGTAATGTTTGTCGGTTTATTTCTACTGGTCCCCACATTTCAGTGAGTAGTCTTGGTAGGACCCTGGAGGTGCCCGGCTATGTAAATTGTAATACAAGCGGTGATTTACATTGCACAATGTTTAACGTGTACCTCATTTTATATAGGGATGACCACCAGGGAGCTAAAAATTAGAATTAGAGAACATCTTTATTCTATTAAATCTAAGGACGGGAAGAATGCCTTATTCAAACACTCACTGATTTGTCCATCTTTCAAAAAATTTTTATTTTCAGTTCTTGAAGTGGGTTATAAAGACATGAGGGACGGTGATTTTAAAAATTACTTGTTGCAGAGGGAGGTACATTGGCAAATAAAACTGAAATCAGACATTGCTCCTGGCCTCAACGAAACAATTAACATCAAATGTTTCTTAAAACAGCGTAGGTTGGACATTAATAAAACTGGTAATTTTATTTATTCTCATTTTAATTAAACAAATTACTATTGTTTATAAGTCTATTAAATGGTTTAGTTGGCTATTATTATTCTTTTTATCAAGTTAAGCTAAATGAAGGTTTTTATAATTGTTTAATTAAACATGTGACTTTTTGGTATTTAAATGATGGGTTTGGCACTTGTATTTTATTCTGATGAAGTTTTGGACGAAAGCGGATAATAAATAAGTATACGCTATTGCTGTGTTGCTTTGTCGCCTCTCACTTGCCTCTCATTTGCTTCACCTGGACTTTTTGTTTACCTGAATCTCAGGGATGACAGGTGCAGACCATCTCTCGCAAAGCATCATGGTTTGTCGATCATGTCGTCCCAGGCAGACAGATACTGGATCCCCTTTGAATGACACCAGTAGCTTAGCCAATTGTTGAAGTCCATCATTTTGTCCTTATACTGTGGTATCATTGTGGGGGAAGGCAGGATACTACTCAGGGCTAGGATTATACCTGCCTGGGCCACATGATACAAGAGCTTTTTCATTTCTCTTTTCATGTAGTCCAGGGAGGTATGTCTCAAGTCATTCACTCCAACATGGACAATGACAGAGTCATATTTGTACTTGTGGAGTGACTTGACTGCATGCGTTATATGGTGGATCCTGGCACCCGACAGGCAGCTGACTGTAATTTTCTCCTTGTTCATCCTGGTGAGTGGGACATCAGTGTGCCTGACTATAGAGTCATCTATGACTAAAGTGTTGGGTACGTTGTCTTGCCTTTGGGGCTGTTGTTGGGTGGCATACTGGTGTTGTGAGCTATGTGTCACTTTGGTTGTGACTGGTGTTTGTGTTTCAGCTTCGGAGGTCCTTGTTGCTTGGACAGGTTAATGTTAAGGGCCTCCACATATGTGGGTTTAGTGTCGCTATGTGTGGGTGTTGATGGTGTGGGTTTTGAAGGGCTATGTATTGCTTGAGGTGTAGTGCAGGTGTTAACCTTCTCCTCTCGAACGTCTAGCGCAATCTTGGCTGGAAAGAGCTTTGCTTCCAGTTTGGCTATGTAAGTGCATCTCTCGCAGGTTGTAGTGTTGAGTGATAGGAGGAGAAGGCTGCCTGTGTACATGAGGCAGTTGCTGCATTGCCCCAGTATGCCCAGATTCACCAGGTGGACAAGAGAAAATACCGGAAGCTGGCCCGTGGACATGCCTGTTTAGATGCCTTTTTTGTAAAGTACAAGAGCTGTTTTCCCTTACCTTTGCAAGGTACTTTGCAATTATAGGCTGTTTAGTGCCTATGATGTGACTAGAATGTGTACTGAGTGTGAACAGGCTCAAAACCTTTAACCTACAGACACACACACAAACACACACACATTTACATTTGCCAGGACTGAGATTAAAACCCCTACCTAAATAGTTATTTGCACTATAGTGTTATGCAGTTATCTCACACACCACAGAGCCTATAGTGGAAAGGCCACTCCAACAGTGCTTCTACAGTGAAAGACATTAGCAGATGTTGTAAAGTAGGGCAATGGGAAGTGTACTGGGTGGGTAAGGCATCATAATACTTAACCAACAGGCACACACACACACACACACACACACACACACACACACACACACACACACACACACACACACACACACACACACACAAAGGTAGATGATATGATATTCCAACCCCCACCTCAGTACCATCAAATAATGAATCTCATCTTCATGCTGGCACATGCCAGTGGTTACAACTGGCATGCAATTGTCTGCAGCAGGACATCACTCTATGCCATTCAGGGTATCCCTGTGTATGGCTCACTCTCTGTGTGTATCCCTGTGTGTTTCACTCTATCACTGTCTGTCCCTCTCTTCCCCATGTCTATGTGTGTGTATGCTTGACATATTGTAATATGTTGCCCATATATATGTGTGTGTGTATCACACAAAACAAATGCAGATATGCCACATATGTGCCACCTACAGTTGGCCGAGGGTAATCCTGTCTGATGGGTGTGTGTGGAGACAGTTAGGTTTACATAGCTGTGTGTATGCAAAGACATTTGCACAATACAGAGATATAATAGTCCGATGTGGTTTCAGACATGGGCTTCAATTCTCTAAGTGTAGGAACATGCTCAGTATGACCTTCTGTTGTAAATGTGGGAATCCATTCCAGGGATAGTTGTACTCCAGTCAGGGGTGTTGTGTGCTACAGACATACCTTGCAACCTGTTTGTTCATGATATCTGGTGATAGTCTACCAATATGGGAGAACAATGGGCCAGACATAGGGGGTACTGTAACTATTGCTCTTATCAATGTATGAGTTGCTTGAGTTACAGGGTTTGTTTTAACAGACATTTTCTGGCATATGTAATGTTTGACATTGTACTGTATTGTGTCATTACCTGCTGACAGATATAATTGGATCATCACAGTTATTTACCAGAGAAATGCAGGATGGATGATGCACAGACATACATTATGAGGTATAGGCTAGACATTCTTGTACAATCTGACCATTTGGGAAGTGTGTCTACAGCTGATTGACTAATGAAGCTGTGTAAAAGGTCCGGCACCTTGGTGAGATCTGCCTGGGGATCTTCTGGTTGTGCAGTATTCCTCTTACCTGGAAGGTCATATCCTGGTGTGGCCATACCTGTCAGCTGTACAGATTCTCACAGATTATCCAGATCCATGCCTCATATATGTGGTCAGTTTCACTTAACATTGTTGTTTTCTAGCACATTTGTTGCAAATCACTCACGGTTGCAGTCAGGGAATTCTGACAGAACATTAGAGTTTTAGACTTCACATCCTTCATGACATTCATGCTACTACACACCCCCTCTGTTATTCTATCAACTTTCTAACATTATGAGAGCAATATTTCAAATGTGTCCCTATAGCTGGGCCTTTATCCCACCATTATGTATGGCTTTGTTAAGATGTCTTCCTCTATGAAGTTGAGAGGTATGCTACTAGCATTTAGCAGCATGGTTTTACGTTTGTATTTTGTTGACTGTTTTATGCTGGTAGTATGGACCCCATGACATTCCCTACAAAGGCACTATGGGTGAGGCATGGGCCTTTGCCAGAGGCCTGTAGGCCATGTGAGACTGATGCAGGCCATCTGTGACAATGGTAAGTGACAGAATGCACTGTTGTGCTACTAGGCACCATACCTCTCTACATATATGAGCCAGACTTCTGGACGAAGCCATGGGTAATTGGGTGACAAAGGCCTAAATATATAGACTATTGTAACTATTTGCCTTACAAACCTGGAAGGATGATATAATAACAGATTTTGCATTAGCATGCATTTTTCTATAGGGTATGAAGTCTGAGACGCTACAATCCATCAATAAATCTGACTTTAGACCTTCATGGTTTGCCAGTGATTTGCCAGACAACCACTATTTCAGACTAAAGACACCACAAATATGATGCATACCTGTGTACATTCTGCGAAAGGTCTGTACAGTTGCGAGGTATGGTAGGCACTATGTAGGTTATTCCAACATGTGTACTGTTCATATGTGTGACCCCCTATACATGACCTGTCCAGCTTCCCAGCAGTAATGGATAATGACATCTGGAGAGTGTGTACAACTCCCACCATAGGTGTAGCTGAATGCAAAACAGTTGGCACTGCATTTCGTGGAACATGGCCCTGTCTATCACAGTACTATACCTATGCCACTAGGACACAACAGCCATGAGAAGTTGTTGGCCACATCCTGAAAGTATTCCCCACACATATACATCGCTCACTGAACCCTGCATATTGTGGACATGATGAACAAAGTGAAGAAACCTGACTACTGAGTAGCACTCCAATCAAGGCAAAACACAAATAGAAAAGGTAAAAGGAGTACTAGCCACTGATGGAACAAAAGCTCTGCAACACTCAGATAAAATCAAGATACAAACGATTTATTGTATAGCAACAGGAACACAGGTAAGCGCTTTCACGTAGGAACACCTACGCTTCTTCAGACAAATAAACCTAAAACACCATTCACTTATATACATAAAAGAGCGTGAACAATTCTAATTAATTAGACAAGCAATGCATTAATGATGTAATAATATAGACCACAACTGGTTAAAGAAGAAGCAACCTTAAAACAATGCAAAAATGCAAAAAAGTCAATAGACCTAAAACAGGTCATAATATAATAAAAACCATTGTTTAACAGATATCAACCTAATAGATAATATACATCAGATAAATATATATATATTAATTGCAAAGCTTGCTAAAAAACATTCTAAATTAAAAACTATTCTTTTTCAGTATAGGTTTAATGGATATAAAGTTATTAAGGCCAGGGGGTAAATGGGCCCCTAGGGAAAAAATCCATTTTAATTCTGCAACAGCCAAATCATTATCATTGTCACCACCTTGTGGTCTACATATCAGAACTTGTAACACTCTAAAAGTGAAGCTATGTGTAGGGTATTCCATTACATGCCGTGCTAAGGCATTAGTCTCTTTAGCTCTACGTATATCATATAAATGATTATAGATGCGATCCTGCAATCTACGAGCAGTTAGCCCCACGTAAAAAGCATGGCATGATACACAAGTGGCAAGATAAATAAGATTTTTGGTATCGCAGGTTGCATGGAATTTAGGAAAAAACCTGAAGCTAGTCAAACTGCTCTCATATTCTTGAGTGCGGGTTATATAAGCTCATTTGCTACAACAATTGCAAGGAAATGTTCCTAAAGATAAATAAAGGCTTGATAACTATAGGCTGAGAAATAGGTTGAGAAGTAAAATTATAATCATTACAGAGAATCATTTTCAAATTTTCACAATTTTTGTAAAGAAAATGGGGTTTTAGCCCAACTAGCAATTTGGTATTGCTGTCTAACATTAATATGTTCCAATTCCTGGCAATAACCTCTTTAATCATTCCAATGTCACTAGTGTATTTAGTGACATAACTCATCCTCTCCATAGCATTGTCATTATTCACATTGACAATGGTATGCCCAGATTTATTGGTTCTTCTATGACCAAGGAAACTTCCATGGTTAACTGACGAACCCGGCACACCAATGATAGTATTTTTAATGTCTCTAACCATGGTGGCATCATAGCCCCTTTGTAAAAATAGGGACTCCATAAAGTCAGCCTCATCTATCAAGGATAGTCCCCCTCTATTGAGTCTATTTACTCTTAGAAACTGACTTTTAACAATGCTTCGAAAAACTGATCTAGGATGCATGCTGTCAAATGGGAGCAAACTGTTCTTCCATATTGATTTTCTATAAAGTGACGTCACAATGGAGCCACAATCAGATAGCTTTAAAGTAACATCAAGAAAATGTATTTCATCATGTGAGACCTCGCTGGTAAACCTAAGAAAGGAGGTGGTGGACTCTAAATATCCTAGAAAGACTTCAAAGTTCTCTCTAGATCCCTCCCATATTATAAGCACATCGTCGACAAAACGTTTGTACAAAACCACATGCTTAAACATCTCATGTGTAAACAAATAGATCTTCTCCCATTGTAGAACTACTAGGTTGGTGTAAGTATTAGCGCAGGGGGTGCCCATGGCTACCCCCCACTGCTGTAAGTAATGTGTATTCATGTAGAAAAAGACGTTGTTATATAGTACAATTTCCAACAATTGTCATACTAAAATCATTTTATCATTACTAAACTGTGGCTCACCCACTAGTAGCTCTTCAATAAATTGTATTCCAATATCATTAGGAATACATGTGAACAGGCTTTTGACATCTAATGTGATAAGTAAATAACTATGTGTCTTATCGAGAGTCAGGGAATCAAGGCTATCCAATAGATCATAAGTGTCCCTCAAGATGGATGGATACCTGTTCACTACCGGTCTAAGTAGATGTTCAAGATAACTAGACACATGGGACGTGACCCATCCTTCACTAACAACGATTGGTCTCATGGGTACAGGAGAAATTTCTTTATGAATCTTTGGAAGTCCCTTGATTACCGGAATTACCGGGTGCTCAATGAGTAAAAATTCAAAAGTTTCAACACAAATTTGCTACACATAAGTAGATCTTGTAAGCTATCATGTACATTATGTATAATAAGATCTACATTGCCACGATTGATTTCTTTATAGGTATCAGAATCAGAAAGCAGTGATGTCATGATGGTATTATATTCTGAAGTATTCATCAGAACAATTCCCCCACCTTTATCAGCAGGCTTCAGAGTAAGTTCTTTATTATTCTTCAATTCATGTAGGGCCTGAGCCTCATTGGGTGTCAAATTATAAAACCTACCTTTCTTCCTACTGTTAGAAAATAATTTATAAAAATCATTCTCACATAACCTGAGGAAGGAGTCCACATGTGGGGGTAAGCTAGGTGTAAAACAACTACTACGTCTAAACCTAGAGCTGGTCTGTTTCTCTAAAGAACGGGGTTGTTTGTCATGAAAAAACAATTTCAACGAAAGTCTACGACAAAACAATCTCAAGTCCATCAAAACATCACTCAAATTAGATAAATGAGCAGGAATGAAATTGAGTCCTCTGTTTAAAAGTGTAGTATGCATACAGTCCAAATCAAAACCAGACAGGTTAAAAACCAAGCTAGTCAGTGTTTCACCCTTCTGTTCCAATCTTGCTTCTCCCCTGAGAGCTTCCTCTTTCTGGGGCCTCGACTTATGGATCTCCCTCTGTTCTGTGGCACAGATTTTTTCCAGTAGGGTAAAAAAGCAGCATTGCTTGACTGAATTATCTTAGGAATGGCTCCAGCACTAGGAGCCGAAACTGACTGTTTCTGAAGAAACAACTGTTGGTTAGGCGGGGGCGTGTCACTTATGAGGGAAGGAACACCACGCCCATCAACAACAGGCTCCGTAGCATGATCAGCAGCTGCTAAAGGAAAGGCAGAAGAGGATGGCAACTGAGGTAAAACAGGATCTTTCACATTAATGTTCATCAAAGTGGTAGGAGTAGCTGTAACATTATTTAAGTCATGTGTGGTGTTATTAACACTGTTACGCACATTTTGAGACCTGGGCCATACAAAGACTTGGCCCCTTGCAAAATCAACATGGTCCCGTGTGAGTTTGCATTGTTTAACATTTCTTAACCTCTCACCAAACAAACTCACCTGTAGGCACACATTACGTAGCCTATTTACACAGAAATCTGAAAGAAATCTTTCATTCAGAGCTCTATATGCAAGATCCACCTTGTTGCGTAGTTCATTCTCAAGTGGTTGAAAATAGCTAATCAACAGCCTCATATAGTTAAATCCAAGTTCTATGTTTAGGTCCTGCCATTGTTTCAACAACACCGGGTGAGAATCCCCATAGGTAGGCATGCAAAAAACTCGCATGCCTCTGGGGATCACCCGGAAATGCAGGCAAGCCTCCATATGCAATCTTTGCCAAATGTAGCGTTGTAGCTGATAGACATCATCTTCAAATACTTTCAGCAAATTAGTGAATTCTGTTATGTTCTCACCTGGATCATTGGTGGAAAACGTATCACTAGGTGCATCAAGGTCCAAAGTCAATAAAGGGTTAGAACTAACTTGTAAAATGTCCTTCCATAGAACAGAAGTTCCCCTCGGCTCCGGACAAGTATTGGTAGCGATCCCAGGTATAGTCGCCATAGGTTCCATCAGGTGTAGTAGGTTTCCACAAGCCAAGCAGAAACGATGAACAAAGTGAAGAAACCTGACTACTGAGTAGCACTCCAATCAAGGCAAAACACAAATAGAAAAGGTAAAAGGAGTACTAGCCACTGATGGAACAAAAGCTCTGCAACACTCAGATAAAATCAAGATACAAACGATTTATTGTATAGCAACAGGAACGCAGGTAAGCGCTTTCACGTAGGAACACCTGCGCTTCTTCAGACAAATAAACCTAAAACACCATTCACTTATATACATAAAAGAGCGGGAACAATTCTAATTAATTAGACAATCAATGCATTAATGATGTAATAATATAGACCACAACTGGTTAAAGAAGAAGCAACCTTAAAACAATGCAAAAATGCAAAAAAGTCAATAGACCTAAAACAGGTCATAATATAATAAAAACCATTGTTTAACAGATATCAACCTAATAGATAATATACATCAGATAAAATATATATTAATTGCAAAGCAATTCCAGCTTCCCAGCAGTAATGGATAATGACATCTGGAGAGTGTGTACAACTCCCACCGTAGGTGTAGCTGAATGCAAAACAGTTGGCACTGCATTTCGTGGAACATGGCCCTGTCTACCACAGTACTATACCTATGCCACTAGGACACAACAGCCATGAGAAGTCGCTGGCCACATCCTGAAAGTATTCCCCACACATATACATAGCTCACTGAACCCTGCATATTGTGGACATGCAATATGTTATTCATGTTGATTAGGACAGCCCTGGCAATGTGTGCTCTGCTGCTATTACCCTACAAACTTACATGTTACTGCATTTCTATGTGAATATGGGTGTGGTGGAGGCACACCTGTCAACAGTACACATTAGCACAGATTGTGCTGATATTGGCTTTACATTTTGGTTCCATTTCGCATATCATTGTGCCCTGTTTTGGAGAATTGGGATATATCACTACAGACAACAATTAGATTGTAATGCCATACAACTGAGTTTCAGACTTTTTACCCTTCAGAGTCTTACTGCAAATGCAAGGCCTTCTGTGATATCACTGTGTAAGTCTGTAGGGGGATATTCCATCATTGTCACCATTTCTGTGCCTTTGCCAGCCATTCCTTTATGGTTTTCTATAGCTGACTTGCTGTGTGAGTCTGGGGGTGAGTATGGGATCCCCACAGTGACATCCATGCCTGTCACCTGTGACTCCTTTAGTTGGCCCCCACATATACTGCAGTGGGATTTGTCACCTTAAATGATACTGCATAGTGTGAGGAAGCCAGTATTGTGTAGACATTTCCTGGTGTCCCACATAGCTGTCAGTTGTCTGATGCTATCCCAGTAGGCCACTCCATTCCCTTGCATGCATCCATGAAGCATTACCACAGATATGCTACCAAAACATACTAATCCATTCATTTATTGTTAAGAAGACTGACTTATGTTGTGCCTGCAGCAGTTGTGAGGATGGTGCTTGAGGCCTGCCTATGCTGGATTCACACAGTACACTGCCTATAGATGGTAAGTCACAGGTAATGTGTGTGCAGCATCCATTTTACTGTGTGTATGAGTCAGAGAGAGGTGTCATTCCCTGGGTCCCTACAGTGTCATTGTGTGTGCTATACATTTTCTCTTTGCCAAGGCCTGGGCATACTGGGTATGCTTCCATCTGCCTACAGAAGCAGGCTCAGGGGCTTCCTCTTCTGAGTCCCTCTGTGCCTGTGGGGACCTTGGCAATGGTGGTGGGCTGTGTGGCCTTTCCCCATGCTATTTCTACTGCAGTTGTTTTCACAGGATCATATTGTGCATGGCACATACTATGAACGTGTGTACATGCGGCTGGAAAGTACTATAAGGCTCCACCAGACATGTCAAGGCAGTGGAACCGTGATTTGAGCATCCTAAATACATGCTCTATAATGATCCTAGTTTGTGCACGTGCCTCATTATGGCATTCTTGAGTGGATGTGTGTGCATTTCTGATGGGTGTCATCATCCACGGCTACAGTGCATAGCCAGCATCTCCGACCAGATGGCCATACTGGATGTCCCCACTGGCAAATGCCTGGTACAGCTGTGATAAATGCCAGATGTGGGAGTTGTGATAGCTTCCAGGGCTTCCAGCACACATATTCATGATAATGTCCTGGGCATTGCACATGACCTGACAGGTGATGGAGGGGAAGCCTTTGTGGTTTTTGTAGACCCTACCCTGTTCACCAGGTGGTGCTTTGATGTGGATGTGCATGCAGTCTATCACACCCAGTATATCCGGGTATTCTGCTACATGGTGGAAGAGATGCATATTGCTGGTCCTCTCCTCACAGGTATTGAGGAGGTAAATGTGCTCACCAACATGTGGTAGGTTGCATCCAGGAACTGGAGCACCCTGGATGCGGATGCCTGTGAGACCCCCGTGATATCCCCAGGAGGTCTTTGGAAAGTACCTGTAACTAGTATTCTTAAGGCTACACATACCTTGGTATCCACTGGGATGGGTTCCCCTCTGTTGGATCTGGGTATGAGTTGAGGCCAGCACAGCTCAATGATTTACTGCAGTATGTCTCTATCCACCTTGTAGTGCTCTACTATCTCCAGATCATGTAGCTCCTGGTAAGTTACCTTGGGTCTGGACACTCTTCTCCTCCTTATCAGTCTGTGCCAGTCGTCAGCATTATCCTCATCACTACCCCCAGCTTCTAGCACATACTGATGGATCAAAGCAATGGCAGACCCTAACATGTTTTTGGTTAACATTTCCCTGCATGTGTTCACCAATGGTGTAGAGTTTGTGGGAAAAACAGATGGTAAGGTGTTGGCATAGTTTATACTGTTATGCTGCAGATGCTGCCTGTATGACTGGCTAACTATAATGGATTCCACCTGCCAGCTATGTTATTTATACTTGATTGCTTGTATTGCACTGTTTCCCTTTTAGTTTTATTTTCTCCCTTCCCATTTCCACTCCTTTTAAGCCCCGAGGCATGCTACACAAACCCGTTGCCCAAATGTAAACAGTTCTGCTCTTTCTGTTTTTTTTTTGTTTGTTTTTTGTTTTAGACCCGGTGCACACTGCGGAACCCATTTAGCTAAGGTAAATAATGAGAAATGGCCCTACCCTGCACATGAACACACTCTTCATTTCAAGGAATAAGTCAATACAGCCTCAGACACACCCCATTGCTTAGCTGTGCTTCGCTAAGCTCAAATGTGAGCCATGGAGCTCCAATATGCTTACACCAAGCTTGACACACTACCTTTTCATGTCTGCAGCTCCTCCTGCTTACAACACTGCCTTATAGCACCTACATAGTTAGGTGCAGTTTGGCACTTTGCTTCTTTTTGTGATTCAGTAAATTTCTCTCATTAGCATACCCCACTATCTTAGCCCCTTGTTACAGCACTACCCCCAGAGCCTTTCCCCTTAGCAACCACTGTCCCCTGGTATTGTTTTGATTCTTTATGTCATTGACTATAATGGCAAAATGCAGATTTCACTTAAAATTGCCTTTACATGTTTTTTTTTTTTCGGCACAATTACATTTGCGTGCCGCTGCCCTATACTTAAACGGCCAAGATCGGCAAAAAAAAAGAAACTTTTATTCTTATAATTTTGCAAAACTTTTCCATGCCAATGGCCATATATTTGGCCATTGGCATGCCTAAGGATTAGAATACATGCTTTGGTTTGAGCTCCCTTGCCTCCATTTTGATTTTTGCAGAAATGTATCTGCCTGCTACACTATTCTGCCACAGATGCCTGCCTACTTACTGGATTGCTAATTGACCTTGTTTGCATGGTTTTCAACAGCAAATAAGGTCATTAGCATAATCCAGTCCTGTCTGTGGCAGAATAGTGCTGCCAGGCTTGTGCATGTCCCCAGGCTTTATTACTGGATCGCTCGGAGGCCATATTCGGCTACACTGTTACTACACACAATTTTTTGCTTATTGAATCCTAGGGTATGTGTTAGTTCTGATGAAGTCTCTGTGAGACCTGGAGAATGAAAGCACTTAACTGATAGAATAAATTATGCTTTTCACTCTCCAAGGTGGTTTCTATTTTTTCTAAGTAAAAGTGCAAGTTATTCTACTAGCTGAAATTTTCTTGAGTTGTTCTACACTTTTGGTTATTGCTAGTTGTTGCAACTCATTGTCATCCTGGTCATGTTTGAAAGGAATGTTAATGTCTTCTGTGCACTTCTGATTACCATTTCCAAAGCTAGTCTGCATGGCATTTCAGATTGCAGAACTTTATACACTGCATAGCCACCTGAGAGACTTTCTGAGCCATCCTTGGTCGTGATGTAGTGATATTCTGTTGCACTTCTGATTAATAATGTTATTTTAGCATTCATTGCAAACCCACGTCAGTGGCATCAGGGCTACTCTTTAAGTAAGGTAACTGCTGTACATCTGATTACTGCTATCATCTTCTGATGTCTGCATTAAACCTGAGTTAAGGCTGGTCATATTCTTGTTGATTTACTGCATTCTTGCTATTCAGTGGCATTTATGTGATTGTTGAACATGATGTAACTCTGTTCTATTACGCTTCTGATTAACCATGTCCTGTTGCCCTTGTTAATGATATCCTGTTGCGTGTCTGGTTAATGCTGTTTGTATTTTTTTACCAGATTTCTTGTCTTCAGTCAAAGCACTACTACTCTGTCAAGGGCATCTACTGGCCCTACCTAATAATCTGCTCTCAGGCTAGTGCATCACTGTGGTATTCTACTTGTTATCATTACTGTGTTACTCAGAGTACTTGTTATCATTACTGTGTTACTCAGAGTACTTGTTATCATTACTGTGTTACTCAGAGTACTTGCTATCATTACTGTGTTACTCAGAGTACTGTCATTGATAGTTCTGCCTCTCCTATTGCCTTATTAATGCCCTCACCCATCATATTAGTCAACTCTATTATATCCTTCTGAGCCTATATTGATAAAACCCAGACTGATTCCTTATATCTCTAAGACTCCATTCATTAATATGGAATCTCAGCCAGTTCTTGTCTCCTTTTGTGCTCATGCTGTTAATACTTGGTATTTTGAGACTGTGCAGTAACTGCCTCATGCTTATGGAAAACCCCATTATTACTCTCCCATAATATTATTTAGTCTGTGAAAAGGTGCAAGTTTTTTGAAGTTGGGGGCTACACTTGCACCTCAAACCCTATTCAATAAGCACCACTCAAACATACCCACAGTATAGTTCCACTCCAAAACATGTATTATCTAAGTCTCCTACACAAAGGTCTAAGAGATTTCAGCAAATAGATTGCAGACCAAAACACCTCTGCTTCCACCATGCTGTTTAGCAGCATTACATATTCCCCTAGGATTCACAATGGTACTGACTTCAGAATTTGTTGTTTATTGATGCTGTATATTCCCAAAGTAAAGATTTAGCAATAGGTGCCTCCATTATCAGACACAATGATACCACCCTCTCCATGATGTATAAAAACAGAGTGATAGTTGGCTGATTTTTCAAGAACGGTATCTGGGATATCATGAGGATTTTTGCATCCCTCCATACTTATAACTACAGTTTTCAGCATGTAGTAGCTCACATGGGGGGTAATTGACCTTAGCAGCTCTACCCAGAGTTATACTCACTGAAGTAATGGATATAGACTACACAGTGCTTGCAATTTATCTCAGTATGACTAAGGCTTTTTATACTATTCCTCATATTAGAGTATAGACAAACTTGTAAACCTGAATAGAAATCCATATGCTGTCCAATGGAAAACTAACTGCTTGACTGACAGAACCCATGTTGTTAGAATTTAAGGTGCTACTTCTAAAAGTAGCAGTATCACTACTGGCACCCCACAGGGCTTAATGTTGTGACATTTCCAAGTCAGCATTTACTTCTTCAACTTTCAAGCCAATGCCCTGCCATGCAGTTATAAAAATTTGCAAATAGCTATTAATCAAATGATATTCATTCACCCATTGAAAAAGAATTTCTCCAGCAAGGATTAAACTATGTCAATAACTGCTGCAAAGATAATAGCCACAAATTAAATGCATAAAAGTGTGTTATAGCTGAGTTTGGGAAACAAAACATTTTTGCCTTGTACTGCATAAATGCACAACCCCACCTAACAGGCACTATCATTTGATACCTATGTACCTTCGTTGACAGTACCCTATCTTTTGGTCATCATGTCCCCATTTTTGTGGCTACTCATGTTACAATAATTTCTATTTAGCAAATTTGTGGACTCAGCCTCAGGACACCACGTTTAGCCATGCCCTTGCTATATATAAAAAATACAAGACTAAATAATGTTAACATTTGCAGCATATTGCAGTTGTACCTACATGCCAGTTGTATTCAGCATGCTCCCTTTATCTTCCATATCAATATACACTACATAGTTATGTTACCATAAGAGACAGATCTTATAGAAGCTGACATTTAAAGTGGTCTACAGACATTGGCAGTAATAAATTTTGATGAATATTGATTATGTCTTTGTTTTTAGCAATGTGCTACCATAGTTACAATATCCAGTTAGCTGGTTCTATAAAAATCTGCATTTCCTTGTCTGCATATGGGGATTTCCTATATATTCTGTCAGTCAAATTTTACACCCATTTTGTTTTTTTTTTTTTTTTTTTTTTTTTTTAAAGGAATTCACTCACATGCTCTTTGTTCTTTGTCCTACTGGATGCTGGTATGTCTTAATCTGAAATTGAATTTTTGCAGTGGAGCTGGGAGTGGAGGCCACCTCTCCCAACTGAGGACTATCCCTCAAACATATATCTGACATATTTGCCCCGTTTACATCAATATTCTATTGTTTTAAAAGATCCATGTCATTAAAGATTTTATTCACCCAGATTACCACTGTCCTTATATAAGCTATCTCTTTCATCATGGTCTTAGTGCATTGAGTTGGTCTTATTATATTTACTACTGACTCAGACTATAGATATATATATATATATATATATATATATATATATATATATATATATATATATATATATATATATATATATATCTATGGGTCTACCTGACATGGTCGACAGTTCATATGGTCGACAGTTCATTTGGTCGACAGTTCATTTGATCGACAAGCATTTTAGGTGGGGGCTTAACGCACTCCCCAATGTGAGGCTGTGCCCACCCCTAACTATATATATCAACCCAGGGTCACACAACATTGGGGAAGGGGCAAATATGCTTGTCGACCAAATGAACTGTCACCAAATGAGTGTCAATCATATGAACCGTGACCATGTCAGGTAGACCCATATATATATATATATATATATATATATATATATATATATATATATATGTTTTATATATATCTATATATATATATATATATATATATATATATATATATATATATATATATATATATACACACATATATATATACACACACACATATATATATATATATATATATATATATATATATATATATATATATATATATATATAGTGTATTTCTGTTTCTTGACCATCCATGACTATTAATTTTTTCTGTAGAGAACATTTCCATGAAAACTACTTTATACTGTTGCATGCAAACACATACTGACAACATAAAAAGGCTATTGAGTAAAGTTCTGGAAACGTATCCACATATTAGATACACAATTACATACTTATTTTCTCCTGGCAGTGTATATAACATGTATGCTAGTAAGAATTTATTACATTTTGTATCACTTTTCTTAAATTTTGTTTGTAACTAGTTAACACTCTAAACTAAATCATAAGTTAAAAAAATACTGCTTTTGAATTGGTAGGAGGCCAAGGATTGGCCACCTATATGGCTGTAATTTTATATTATATTATATTATATTATATTATATTATATTATATTATATTATATTATATTATATTATATTATACAGTATATTTAAAATTAAGTTTTGAAACATATTTTATCTGGCTACCATTCATTGCTTTCTTGCATATGTAGTAATAAATATTCCCCGGGATTCATGAAGCTCGGCGGGCTTGCACCGACCATGTGGCGTGAAGATGGCACAGTAGTGCCAAATGCATATTAATGAAGGTGCGCTGCCACCACAGCCACGTGCATAGGAAAGGAGCACGAGTGCACAGGGTGTGTCAAAGTGCCGCACGGAGGCGTGGAAATGTCAGCTGTCGACGTGCAACCTAAAATGCTTGCATATAACAATTTGCAAGCAATAGTAATCACATCTGTCAGTATCCGTGGATACTGAAACATATGCAAAGCATGCAAGACAGTTCCTGCGAACACATAATGAAGCAAACACACATGCACAGTAGGGAATAATGGGTCCCTATCCCGCGAACAAATGACATTGAAAACCGTGTGCCCGTAGTCCAACACAGTGTAGATAGTTATACCAAATGGAAGTGAAACGCATCATATGTTAGCGCGCCACCAATAGGTACGTCCAGCCCAATGGTCAGGGTCATCAGCTGACCCATATTGTGAGGTAGGGTACAGAGCAGGGCAGATGCGTCCATAACAAAAAACACGATAAATGTAAATATCTAGTGACCGTATGACCGAATTATATCCCACAACGCATGTAATAGTCACATACAATAGGTATGTCCGTATTTCACATACCAAATGTGACAGGAAATAGAATAAGCATGTAAACGAAACAGGAGCATATAAACTGCTATAACAATAAGGCAACATGTAGGCTGAAAGGAACAGTATTATCCGTAGCATTGACTGTGGGTACGTGTTGTCCAGTACATTCAGATATGTGTCCAGAATATATCCCATCCTGGACATAGGAAAAGGTGGCATCCTACCAATAATTAGAACAGTTGGTCAAAATCCGCACATCAGCTGTCCAAGCCGAACTTGTCAGGGTGTGTCACAGTTGAACGGGTATTAACCGGGTATACCAACCATGTCATTGAAGTTAAGTATGTGCATGTACCTATGTGCGTGAGGTATAGCATGTGGAAAGTCAAACATGGCAGGGCAGTCCACACAACCATACAGGTACCCAACATATGTAGGGTATGCAATGTGTTACCTTGACCGTGTCATGGGCCATCAACTAAAGCAGTGATGGATGGAGTGTCAGGAATATGTGTGTGGGGGGGGATGGGTAAATGGTATAATCCTCCAAGGCGACACTGTGTCATATGCAGAATAGGTGAACCGGAAGTGTATGAGGGAGCAGCGGGTGAAGCAGAAAGAAACACAAAAACATGTATACACATCTGCAATATAACCAGACAGGCCATACTGTAGAACACAATCCCACAAACATATAAATATTAAAATGTGCGATAGAAATGTACAGACATGTCACCAGCACATACCCACAGATTGGTCCTGATGGAACTGGCCATATCAAATGCAACACACCTGGATGCATAATGGACTACCCAGCATCCCCTCCACAGCACACAACCTGCCCCCATACCTGAACGTCCACCAAATCCAGCCATACTTGGCCTACTAGTTTGATGCAGCCACATCTACACATAGTGACCACTAAGCATATGTAGTAGGTAGTGTCACCCTAGGCAGTTTCAGGATTGCAAACTATGTATCCCTTGCATGTAAAACCCCCAGCACATTTTCATAACGCCAGAAGAATGTTCATTATTGGTCTTGTTTTGGTCTTGCTAAATTTTTGGGATATCCTTCATGGGATAAGTAACCTGTGTAAACATTAGAATGGGTATGAAGACACGATGTCCAGTCCTGTAGATATCTGGATACAAGTTGGAATGTGCAGTAGTGGTGCATGAGACTGTCCAGCCCTAGATGGTCATGCAGAACCTACTACCCAGGATCAAACACCTGCCCGTGACGCATGTGTCCCGACCTGAATAAGCTAGGGAATATATTGCACACATTCGCATAGTGACACATAGTATATGGGTGATGAAGGCACTGACGTAAACAGGATACCCCCTGATCCACTGTGTGAGGGACAAGTAATGTGTGTGTAGGTGTGACCTGACCAACAATGATAGAATGCCAAATGTACTGTGATTGTAGGAAATAATGTAACATACTGCATGTAACAATTGCCTAAAGTGGCCATGTCAGGATAGAATAAACGTAATTTGTACAAGAAACAGGCAAACAACAAAAGTGCCAAAGGTATAGGCTCACAGCTAGGAAACAAATGAATGTTCTACACCTGCACTGACCATGGCTATGTGTTGGCCCAAACAATCTGGTGTCCCCAGCAGGGTTACCATCTGTCCCACTTTGCGAGGGACAGTCCGTCTTTGGACAGTTGTGCCCTGACAAAATACATTAAAAATGGCAAATGTCCTGAGATTGTAGGACATAATTATGCCACATATGTTATGTAATAGCTGCATAAAATAATTATTTCTGGATCTAAAATACCTAAATGTTACAAGAAACTGAATAAGAAACTAAACCACTATAACAAACAATAGGCTTTTATGTAGGCAAATAAGTAAAGTTCTATCCCTTGTACTGCCCATGGGTATGTGTCAGCCTGTAAAATCTGATGTGTGTTCCAAAAATATCCCATCTTGGCCATTTGAAAAGGTGGCAACCCTAGTCACCAGAATACATCCCAACCTGTACATATGACAATGTCAATGCTACCAATGGTCAGAGCATTCGCACAATAACTGGCCATCCTCTTAACCCCTCACAAAGCTAGTGACCTTTGGAGGAAAGTTGTTGAATGAAATTGACTACTTACAACAATGAAGAGTAATAGACGCATTTAACTGCAGAAAATTAGTAGTATTACGAATCTGTCAACACCTTCCAAGTTAATAGTACTAATATGGTAGAAGTGTCTGTGATTGTTCCTGAGTTGTCATAGCCTTGTCCCTGTCACTGTAGAAATGAGTCCCCGAGTATCACAGAGGTCCGTACATATAAGTACACCAACCAACGGTCACATCTGTTGACAGGACTATTGCATACCTGTAGTGAATTTATAACTGATGTTCAGAATAATATTCATTGTATCTATAAATGAATGAAATAGTCAAATGAGAAGGGAAACACGTGGAAACCTCCCAAACCTGCAGTATGTAGAGGAACCACTCCCCACCCTAAATTATGTAGCGCCGACCTAATAATGTTGTCAGAGGTGCCCAAACACCTGCGTCTGTAAACAGATAGAATGTTAAAATCTGGACTAACTCTGTCAATGTGCTACGTCTGATCTTTAAACAATGCCAGGGCAGTTTTAGTCACCAGTCAGCCAAGCCTAAACCAAGACCAGCACATGAACACTCTGACAATCAAACACTCGTATGTGCGAGGACTATAAGCGTAGGAGTTCTGAATATCCTTGGAGTGAGTAGACATGCAGCACGGGTCCAGAGCAGTAGGAAACAGGAAATGTCCTAAGTGTAGTACTGCGGTTTCCCAGCAGGAGAATGGATGCCTGCTGTGTAAGGGAAGCGGTGAGGCATATGTCAGAGTAGCTATGAACCATGGGTATACATATAAATGAGCCAGAACAACAATAGTGTAGTGGTTACAGTATCCGGCCAACGTAAAGGCATTCCCGGTTCAAGTACAACTATAGCACACATTAATTGTGTAATGAATGCCTCTGTACTGCAAAGCCAACATTTATACATGTAAAGGTGACCACGTTTCCATGGGTCCGTTAACCGGATTCCATCAAAGTGGTACTTTCATAAGGAATAAGGCGCATGTAATCCCAAAGAAGTGCCTGTAAACATATGTAACTCAGAATAAGGAGATGCAAGTGTACCTGCACGGGTGTATGCAGCTATTAGCATAGCAAATGTATGTTGTCTTGTACAGCTGTAACTTTTATATATATAGATAGATAGATGTGTGTATAGATAAATATAGACATAACAGAAATATGCAATTATATATCTACATATATATCTATATATACACATATATACATAAATATAAAAAAAATATATATATATATATATATATATATATATATATATATATATATATATATATAGATATATATAGATATATATAGATATATATAGATATGTAAGGAATGCCGAAAGACTAAAGCAAACATAAGGCTTGTGAAGGGAATCCAGAGCAAGTAAGGAATTATAAAGTGCTCGCAGCGTATGTCACATAAAGCTGCACAAGTGTGAGTAGAGCACCGCTCTTCACACCAGAGGCAGGGTTATACCAGTGGCCATAACATCTTCGAAGTGCTACGTCAACATTGTAAACAGATGGAATGTAGTACATGTTGCAACCACCTACACTTGCAACCCGCAAATCGTTCGTAGTCCATAACGGCAGGAAAGGCACATATGTGCAAATATGAATGGATGGTGAGCCTGTGAATACACGAGGCAGTACAAAATGTGTGTAGGGCCCCAACGCTCATGAGAGGGCAATGTGTAAAGGTGTGTCATGGCTTCGATATCAGGTGTATAATGGCTGTTATACATGGAAACTCAGCACGGGTGTGCAGGAGAAACTATGGATATGCGATTATGGACACAGGAGTGCTAGGGTATGTTGCGGCAGGTGCAATGGAGCGGCCCATGGAGGTCAGCTAGTACGTTGGTGCGATTCCCAGATAGAGCGTCATTTGCGTGGAGACATGCCTGAATGGGCATATTGTTGTCGGACGTTGTGCATCAGGGCTGGCAGCCTGTCACGTAAAACCTATACGCCACCCATGAGCAGAGCGGAGTTCTGCTGTGACAACCCCAAACCGGGAAAAGCAGAAAGACATAACTACATGAAGACAACAGTATGTTGACGTACAGTCACAGTAACACAAACACTCATCCTAGCAACAGTAATAATATGAATGTGCTCAGAAACAAACACAGTAGCAGGAATAATAGGCTGCGCATACGAGTAATAGGTCGAATGACACTGTATCACATCTCAGTTAGCAGCGGCACCCCAGACATGAAAAACGTGCGACATCTGTCTGCTGTATAACGTGCAATATACTGATCACAAGATCACCGGAGTGAAGTATCAGTGTCATAATGACTCAGGCAATAGAATGCTGTTGAAGCAGAGATAAAACCCAATACGCATGTGTAAGTGTCCATGTCCAGGAAATGTATAGGTTAACGGACACACAGATGTATATATAAATAAAAACGTATATATACATATATCTATATTAATTTACATACACATATATATTCATATATATATATATATATATATATATATATATATATATATACACACACACACACAAGGATATACTACGGATATATATATAGATAGATATATATACACAAACAATAGGTATTGATATATACACATACGCACAAAACAGAATATATATGTCAGTGTAGATATACACATGTACATAAACAGGTTACTTCACAGCAATTAGGGTAACATATTTACAACCCAGGCATATGTGACTGGGAGGTCCAATAAATAAACATACCCCCCACATCGCCCAGCTAGGCCGGACAGACATACAGACAGGCAATACAGATCAATACACTGCCGCTGTCCAAAACACTGGTAGGAAAGCACCAGTGGGAGAGATCTGCAAGGTCTACACTTTAAACATGGATAACGGTGTCCCTTGCGGGATCCCAAAAATTCAGGGTACGTGTGAATCTGCTGACATTAATACGAGCAGGATGTAGGTGTACATGGAACAGTAGGCTGTGCAAGTGTGATAATACATGGGTTGACAAAACGTACGACATGTGTCCCGAGACAGGAAGAGTGGGCAATGTGTAGGGGTGTGCTCATACCCCAGCTGCACTCGCAGTAAGTATTTGTCATGACTGCTGTAGAGGGGTGCCAGGTAGGTGGACCATGGGTATGCAATAATGGGCTTAAGTGTGCAGGTGCTGGTTGGCAGAGATGTAGTAGGCCCGCCCAGTGGAAGTCATTAATATTCCTATGTGGGCATAGCATACGCCTACACCTCCCAAACCTGATGAGCACATCTACCAGATAGTCTGTAAACCATCGGGCATATTCATAGAGACTAAATCAGTGCTGTGTACCCAATTACCATGGATGTTCATAGTTATGTATCAGAATGTAACAAAGTCCAACTAAACACTTCCAGAACTAGTGATATTAGGTAACAGGTGGTGGAATACAGGTAATGACAGATGACAACATGTATGAGTCAGAAACAGCAGGTACCTCGACAAACGTGAATGAATACATATGCTCTGTGATTGCAAATGTGTCTGGTTAATAGAGCCAATCATCTAAGTGTGTCCCACAGGGTGTTATGCATCGTTCCTGATACAGTGTTCATTCACACCCATTGGTATGTGAGTTCTGCTACTGATGGAAAGTGCATAATTTGCTGACCACCTTAGGTAGATGGTAGCATAATAGAAGAGGTTCAACACCCGTACGCCTGCGAGGGACACACCCATCTGGGCAGTTGTGTCCTTCAAAATGACAGTTATGGCACATGGCCTGTGAGTTCAGGAATGGAGGCTATATAGTATGTGTAGTGGTGTCAGACATCAATTTGTTGTATCAGTAACAGCTACATGTAATAGGAACCAGTATTATCAATTATAATGGTACATGAATAACCTTAACGTATATTAACAGTGGAAGTCGTCCGTTTACTACTGGCTGTGGGTATGTGTTGCCTTGACACATGTGATAGCTCTACATATAGGGTCTAGCTCCGGTTTCCTCCCACATCCCAAAGACATGCTGTAAGTGGATTGGGACACTCTAAATTGGCCCTAGGTGTGAGTGCGTGCATGTGTGTGCCTTCTGTGGAAGGTTGGGCGCTGGGCTGGCAACTCGACACCGCAAAACTCCACTGCCAATCATGAGCGGACAGGTGTGGCGACCCCTAACCGGGAAAAGCCGAAAGAAGAAGAAGAAGGGCCGCCACCATTCTGAATGGCCAAAGTGGAACCTGCTCTGTAGAAATGTCAGACGTACCAGGGCAGAACATACCTACAGCCATGCATAGTACAGAAATATACATATCGGCACAAATCAAAGCGTAGTCTAGCAGCAGTAATGTTGCTTATACTACTACATATCCCTCATCAGGCCCATAATTGAGTACAATGCCCCTTTTGGGATGTACCTTACCAGACACCTGCAGCAACTGGAAAGACACCAAAAGAACCTCACCAAGAGGATCAAAGGGCTCAAATAGATGCCATATGCTGCCCGGTTAAAGAAACTCCAGCTCTACTCAGTGGCATACCACCTGTTCAGGGGCGATCTGTGCCTGACGTATAAAGCCATGTCCAACCCGGAATTAATGGACATGCTGCACCTTAGAAAATCCAAATCCCATCGAGCTACGCGCTCGAGAAACTTGAACCTCAGCACTGAAATAAATAGGACATGCTGGAGGGACAGATTCATAACCCAGAGGCTCCCTTCACTCTGGAATAAAATCCCAGTCCACGTTAGGCAGAGTCCCTCATTGACTCTCTTCAAGAGGAATCTTGATGAGTGGATGGGAGATCGTAGGTTTAACCCGGGTATCACTTCTGTGTCACTGTTAAGACAGAGGCACAGTATACTAACCTCGAAAAAGGGCATAGCAAAATTAATTTAAAATGGGTGGCGAAAGTCAAACACATTCTGGCTAGGCTTATAAATGTCCTAGGGCAGATAGCCTAGTATGAACCTATGAACCTATGAACCTATATCGATGTGTCAGATATACAAAACCTGTAACAAGCAACCAGTACAGACACGTAAAACATGAGAATGTCCCGTAATCAGGACAGTTGCAATGGCTAGAGTATTGTCCATACCTCTCAACTGTCCCTGCATTTCAGATACGTCCCTGAGTTTAACTGAAAGTTTAACTCTGTCCCTCTTAATCCCTCTTAAAATTAGTGACTGTTGAAGGAAAGGTGGTGAATCACACTTACTGATTAATGACAAGAGTTATAAACTACTTTTACGTCAGAATATGTGTATTGAGTCATATGCTCTGATTCTGTCAATGTTTCAAGTTAATAGCACTACATTTGTAAAAGTGTTCCTGATGTTTTCTTGACCTGTCCCTGATTCTGTAGAAATGTGTCCCCGATTGGTGGAGAGGTCTGGTATTGTCACATGAGATATGCCTAATGAGGGACTATCCCATGCAAAGTGGGAAGGTGTCACTCCTACAGTCTCCCATCATGCAATCTGAAAGGTGGACAACATGCAGTAGGTATGCGGTAGCATGACTCGGCGGACAGCTGCATTAACAAACTCAAGTCACATGTCAGTACTGCAGAGTATCGGTTCCCATGTATCAGGCAGATGGGAGCAGATCATATGAGGAACATGCATATAATATGATTACGTCACTGGACAGGCCGCCGAGTCCATACAGTCGAACGCCTGCTGTCACAAAATGGTTACACATACCCGATACTGTAGTCATGTAGTCCGATGTAATACATATCACAAGGGATCGCACACACACAGCGTGAGTGATAAATGTAAGCGGAAATGTCAGTGAGCGAATGGCTGTAAGCGTGTTTGCCTACCAGTATGCCAGTAGTGCACTGTCAAAGAAATGTGGAGTCTAAATGTGTAAAAGGTGCTGTGACCAAAGGTCAGCAGTGCTTAACACTGTGCAAACCCATGCACAACTGTTCCCACCTGCTGGAATGTGCCTTACCCAGTCCGTATCCAAAGGCATCAGTCTGTCCGCAAACAAAGAACCGCCCTATTCATGTGTTGGTAGCAGTACCCTGCGCACATAGCTCATGTGAATTAACAATAGACCATGGCATAGTCCGCATAACCCAAA
>NC_056729.1:1271113735-1271187413 GCF_019279795.1 Protopterus annectens | reverse complement strand
CCACTTAACAGGAAAGGCAGGAAATAAGCTTAATTTTTTTTTGTCTGTTTCCCAGATGCTCTCTTTGTACACAGTAGGAGTGCCTGAAATCAGAATATGATCTCACTGCACTCAGTTGAGTGAGCAAATAAGATGAGCCCAGAGACAGGCTGAGGGGCGGGCAGTTTCAAGGCCACTAAGATTAACACCAAAACAAAAACAGGGAGGCTGGGTGGGAATAACTGAAGAGCAGAAAAACTGCCAGTTCAGTTAAATATTCCTTCAACACAGTTTAAATCAAATTAAATACTGTATTTTTTTTAAAAAAGTGCAGATAAAGGTACTTAAATTCTCTTATACGTCCAGTTGAATATAACCAAGTTCTTAGCCGGCCAAAGCTGAGGGTTTTAAGCAGAAAATATTTCACAATGCACCACTTAACTAAGCAAGGACAGGAAATCAAAGAATGTGGCTACCCCCACACCTGTAATTACTAGCAAATAACAAAATTCAGCAAACACTAGCTTCTGTTCAAGTTACTAAAGAGCAGAAAAACTGCCAGTTCAGTTAAATATTCCTTCAACACAGTTTAAATCAAATTAAATACTGTATTTTGTTGCGTCACATGGGTCAGACCGTATCAAGGGTAAGAGTAGGGCTGCTGACAGTTACTCACCAGACTTATTGGTGAATGTATGTGTTGACAACCCAGTGTCTTGGCAGAATATGCGGGCTGTGGACATTATATAGGTCAGCAACAAAACACACTGAACACATCCCGCAGCTAGCCACCCACAGATACCAACACATACGGTATAACTGCCAAACACACACACCTGCCATGCCTTGGAATCGAGCACCTACCTGTCTAGTCTACCACACTACAGCATTATGTGGTAACAGAATGTGCTACTGAGTTCCAGCATCACTGCACTCCCACAGGCATACATCTAGGTGAATGACATCATCCGCAAAGGCAAATACGCCGATAGGGAATGTATGGGGAATGAGCCATCTAAAAGCATTACTCTGTTCTCAGGCAGCTGGAAACACACACACACACAATTGATAGGGCTGGGAGTCAAACATACACCTAACTACCTTATCACACTACAGTATTATGCAGTTACAGAATGCGCTACCGAGATTACTGGAGCACAGCACTCCCAGAGGCATACTTCTAGGTGGATGACATCATCCGCAAAGGCAAAGATGCTGATAGGGAATGTATGGAGCTGTCTAAAAGCATTACTTTGTCCCCAGACAGCTGGAAACACACACACACACACACACTTGGCAGTCACACTACAGCATTACGCAGTTACAGAATGTGCTGTCGAGATTACTGGAACACAGCACTCCCAGAGGCATACTTCTAGATGGATGACATCATCCGCAAAGGCAAAGATGCCGATAGGGAATGTATGGGGAGTGAGCCATCTAAAAGCATTTCTTTGTCCCCAGGCAGCTGGAAACACACATACACACACACACACAGACACACACTTGGCAGGGCTGGAAGTCGACCATACACCAAGCTATCTTATCACACTACAGCATTACGCAGTGACAGAACGCACTACTGAGATTACTGGTATACAGTACTCCCAGAGGCATACTTCTAGGTGGATGACATCATCGGAAAAGGCAAATATGCCCATAGGGAATGTATGGGGAGTGAGCAGTCTAAAAGCATTACTCTGTCCCCAGGCAGCTGGAAACACACACACAGACACACACTTGACAGGGCTGGGAGTCATACATACACCTAACTATCTTACCACACTACAGCATTACGCAGTTACAAAACATGCTACTGAGATTACTGGAACACAGCACTCCCAGAGGCATACTTGTAGGTGGATGACATCATCCACAAAAACAAAGATGCCGATAGGGAATGTATAGAGAGTGAGCAGTCTAAAAGCATATTACTGTCCCAAGGTAGATGTAGACAAACACATGGCAGTGGTGTGAGCAGGACAACTGCCTATCTACGGAGCAATATTACAACACTACATAGATACGAGATGCGCCACAGACAGTACACCCTTCAAGACAGTCAACCAGTGTGTTCAATGTAGGAATCCATCCTGATGTGGGTATGGACATCTATTGCCTGGATGACCACCATCGCTATACAGGATTTCAATGGCCATGCCCATACACAGAGGCACATCACCGACACAAGGTGTCACTGGGCATGCTCACACATTTAGTATCACACGTCTGTTTGGAATGTACGGTGTGTCCATCTATACAATGGCGTACTGGGCATGCTCACACACTTAGTAGAAGCGAAGGGCTGTCTTGCATGCACACAGATTCTAAACACAGAAGGGCACAGTTTGGAATGTACTGTATGTCCATCTACACAATGGCGTACTGGGCATGCTCACACAGTAGTAGCGAAGGGCTGTCTTGCATACACATGGATTCTAAACATGGAAGGGCACAGTATGGTGTTACTGTCCCCACGTACATGAAGACCACTCACATGTACTGACCAGTACACACTCAAGAGCCATCAGAGATGTCTCAGGTGCAGATCACAGAGGTAAATGCCACATTCTACTATGTAGCCCTCAGACATCACCATGTCCTTGGACCAGCAACACACATCCATACATTACCACAACACCATGTGACTCATGACCAGTGGACTGTACATAGGACTACAGCAACCATGCGGACTACACATGTACTGACAGGGTTCCATCATGTGTGATGCAATGGAATGATACCACTGTTCATAACCAGGTCAGCTCTACACATAACAGGGGCCCTGGGTCTTACACAGCTGTAACAGATGACCGTCGCTGTACACCAAAGAACAAACATGTTTGGATATGACATACATGTAATCGCAGTGAATATGTACATGGACCACACACACACACACACACACACACACACACACACACACACACACAAAACACATATGTACATAGCATAGCTTTTGCTGTCCTCCATGCAGACAAGTGACTACAGCAATCACACGCATGCACACGGAAGGTAGGTTCATGGCTGTTGAATGCTAACAGTATATAAGGTAGCAATGTTGACCAAGGTAACATTCCCTCTGTACTAGTTACCCGTGACAACCATCATATCATACAACAGTCCATGTGTTATGTATGTCATCACACATGTCCACCAATTGCAATGCATACAAACATGGCTGCTTGGCAGGCATGTAGGACCCACACACATGTACATGTAGTGGTGTGCATGCAGCTACCATGCATGTACAGTAGCTGATATATGTAATTCATCTGTGCCTAACTACAACATGCAGTTGCAATGCAGCCCCATCATTGACACATGTATATGGTGAAATACTGAAAGTATGTTAGGATGTACATCAGGTATGGATGGATTTGTGTACATAATGTGGTGATCCACCTTTGCAGATTGATGTTTGCTGAAGACGGCTCACAGGTGTGTCACAAGCCATCCTACCATTACATGTGTAAACAGTATGCTATGTTACTGTTACTTGATGGTGAAGACATACAACCTACGCGGCGATCAGGGTGTTACTGACTGTAGCGATGGTACACATAATGCGGCCAATACTGCTGCATGTCTGTCAGACGTATCACCATATAGCAGGTGTATCATTCACAGTACTGCCATGTGTGTTTGCTTGTGTGACCATATATGCCACATATGATGAGGAATACATCCCAATTGTTACACACCCTGTACACTGTTGTAGAGATCTGTACATACTGCAGTGTGGAAAGCATGATGTAGGCAGGGGTGGTGTGTGTATCACACACATGTCAGCTATCTGTATGTTAATGACATTTGTAGACTGCACAGTGTGTGTGTTGTGTGTGTGTGTGTGTGTGTGTGTGTGTGTGTGTGTGTGTGTGTGTGTGTGTGTGTGTATGTATGTATGTATGGCTGTCTGGTGCATGGAGTGAGGGTGTATGCTACCATACAAAACAGACAGGATCCCTAACCCCTCATGGTGATGCAGTCTACAACCCTGTTGATGCCATCGGTCTCAGCCTTATTGGCTACCTGTACATGTTCATTCTCTGTGTCGCGTTGTGTGGGTGAACAGTACTGTGAGGGTGATTACTACAAAGGCAGGGGTCCTCACCTCAACACTATCGAGTGTGCGTTATAGTGTTGTTGACACCGTGAGTGTGGGCATGTTACTGTGTGTTTCTGTGTATGTCTGTGTGTGTCCTCATCCTGTAATGTGGCAGGGTATTACTGCTACACAGTGAGGCCTCATGCTATCAAGTGGCATCTAATGTTATCATCGGCCGGACCACTGAGTAAACCCCCTGCACCATGTCAACATACCTGTGATGTGATCTGGTATGGATGTCACATCTCTAGCCACTGTAGCCTATTAAACAGCCCACATACTTCTGGATCAGTAGATGTGTGGACATCTGTGAAATGGAAGCCTTTCTAACAGTGATGTTGAGGCTACATATAGCATGCTGGTATTGCCATACATGCCTGCGAGTACTCCACATTTACACATGTGAAACTGCAAACACTGCTACTTATTGACACATGCAATTGGACCTTAAGGAGGGAAGCAGGGCATAATTACCAACATGCTGTTACCATTGTTACCAAGACACATACTGTGAACATATAACAATGCATTATAAACCTTACTACATGGTATGTCTGGTGTGTGTCAACACTTATCTCACTATTCTGTTCACCCTGTGCATCAGACCATATGAGCATGTACCTGCACCAATGGTGTGGATGACAAGGATGTGGCACAGGCATCATCATGTGCACAGGGTGCTAATGTTTGCCAGGGGCATAGGCTGCACCAGTGGATGACGTCATGTGTGTGGGTAAGGTCCAGTGATCTGATTGGACATGTGTGGTCGATATGCATGTGGGTGTTGTGGTGCCCTACAGATGTTTCTGCTGTGTGCGTGCATGTGTGCACACAGTTTTGCTTTTTGTCAGGCCTATACAGGGGTATTATTGATAGCTCCAGATTGTACAGACCAGGATGTACAGCTCACTGTGTCCAGTCACAGCCATGTGACCTGTGCCTGCCAGGAGTTGCACGGGCACTACCAGGCGGAGGTACAGATTGGGTACTGTCCGATGACACTTGTCCACTGGAACCGTGTCCCCACTGGGAATATCCAGGGCCATGTCCCCATGGCCTGCTGTGTCCTGGCATAGACAGCGCAGCACCAGCTGCACTGCTACTGCTACCGGCACTATGGGAGTGGACATGTGAGGTGGCTCATTCACATTGACCTGCACTAGGTGGTGTAGCTGGCCTACGTCCACATGGCCTACGCCTCACTCCTACCAGATGTTCCAGCACAGACAGCTCACACTCACGGATTGCCATGCCACGGTCAAGGATTCCAACCATGTCACCCAATCGCCTGTTCAGAACATCAGCAATCTGCTGTTGAGCATTTGCCAATGCCTGAATATTGTTGTTTAGAGTATGGATAGCAGCCCTCTGAAGCCTCTGCCCTTCACTGTTCTGCCGTTCAGCACATGCCAGTCTGGAACATGCGTCTGGTGACACCAGCTGCTGTGCTCTGTCCTGCAGGTGCATGTCTGCCAGAGCTCCTCCTATGAGCAGCACAGGTCACATGCCTGTGTGGCACATCTGCATTCATTACACTGACACCATGGTGTGGAGACACACCTTCAGTAGCCACCACACGTTCCTGTTCTGAGCTAGCACACACTGACTTTCCTTCCTCTATGGCCACTGGTGATGGGGTATGTGTTGACATGAGAACTGTGTGCGGGGAAGAGGGGGACATAGCTGGGATGGCAACCATTGGCACAGATTCAGCCCCTGACAACCATGCCTGTACCTCATGCATATGCTCATCACTGCTAGTATCTGTGGGGACACTAACATCAGATGGACCGCAGGAGGGTAACGCACCTACATCACCTGTGAATGCAAAGAAAGACTCTACATTACAATAGACACACAGACACACAGACACACAATGCATGTGATTTGACAGATGGCATGCAGCATGCATGTGATACAGCAGACAGTATGCTGCTCAGAAATTAATAGTGGTAGTTAGCATACCTCCCTGGATTGCACACAACAGCAAGCAGGTATCATATCAGTAGTGGACGGCATGCAGCATGCATGTGATACAGCAGACAGCATGCAGCTCAGACATTAATAGTGGTAGTTAGCATACCTCCCTGGGTTGCACACAACAGTAAGCAGGTGTCATATCAGTAGCCATGCAGTTCACACAATCATGGTAGTAAGCATGCATCCCTGTGATACACCATGTGGACCAGCACAGGTTAACAGTACACATGGCTGAAGTGACCTTGACATGTAATCTGCTGATGTGTGCATTGACATGCATACATGTCTGACACAATGGTGTCCTGACACATGTACAGCATTGTAATGGGTATCACATTGCAGTGTTGTCTGTATGCCCTACAGATAGGATGCACTTTTAGCAAAAGTGCATGAGCATTGAAGGGTAGTGTGAGGCATCTACATTGCTATACAGTGTGAAGTACAGACACTGTGCCATTGCATGGCATCATGAGGTGTCTATAGTGCTATACAGTGTGTAATATGCACACAGTGCATAGCCATAACTGCGTGCATACACATTACATAACTGTGGATTGTGACCCACGTCACTGAGGTGTATACACACCAAACCATGCTGTGTCATGTGACAGGTCACTGGAAGACCTACGCATGACACCACTGCACAACTACTACAAAGTCTTAGCTGCCTGGCAACCATGTCCACACATGGCAGACTTGTCAATACACCATGTCCCACATGACATTAATGTACCACACACATGAGGTGCACGGCTGACAGTGATGTCCTACAGCAGCAAGGGAAATGTATGGTATCTGTGGCCTGATGTGGTGTTAATGTCTGTGGAAGCTGTACAGGTGACTACTGTCATGCTATGACACAGTCGTGATGTTCAACACATCTTATATAGTCGAGTTAAGTGACACCCCCACTAGCTGTGCACAGGCGTTTAGGATGTTCAGTGTTCCACATCAACTATATAATCAGTCAGCTAAGGCTATAGTTGGACCATGTGTGGACAATGTACAATAGGGTGTATACACATCACAACTACTGTGTGGCTACATGTCTCTGGCCATCCTCCATGGCCATGTATGAACATGTGTTGGCCAAATGTTTGTGATGGCCGTCTATCTCACATGTCTGTGTTGTCCCATATGACATACACCAATAGATGTCAGATATGTCACTGTCCACAGGGCTATGCAGACAACAGGTTGTATGTTTGGTATGTGGGGTATGTATTATGGGATAGTGAGACAATATTGCAGCTGGAACACTACATGTCTGGGACATGTCAGATGGCACATCACAATGTGTGCACCCATTGCAGGGGTATATTACACAATGGTGACTCCTGTGGGCTGCCTATATCCCAGCTCACTGTGTGGTACTGTTTGCGTACCACACATGTGTTTTTCTAATGTATAGTATATATGCCTACATTGAACACCTCCACCATTGTATGCACAGCTGTCCACACATCTAGCAATGACAGGTACTACAGTTTCATGTCGGTGTTTCATTTAGTTTGTATATATTGCACATGGGTAGCCAGTGTGAATGATGACAGATGCGATCTGTATATCGTGACTGGACCATACATTATGTGAACATGTGTTAACTGGCCACATGGCGTATAGATATATGCATTAACATGCCTGATACTGATAACTGTCTCACCTGCAACGGACCGATGTCTGTCTGGCAGGCCAGAGTTACCTGTATAGGGGTGACACAGCAGTTTGAACATTATCCATGACTGTATGACAGCCACAGGGTGCACTGTGCATGTTAACACATTCACCTGTACAATAGCATATAGTATGCACATGTGTGCATACACAGGGTAGCATACTGTAGTATGCGGCATGTGTGTAAACATACCTTGCATATGATGTTACATTACATTTTGTACAGTGACACATGCAACTAAATGGGATATATGGTATGGCAGGAGTATGTAACATGTATGGCACAGGGATCTGTCCAGCATGTGGTGATCCTTGTAGTAGGACAGTGGCTATCCATGACGTATGTCGTTCAGATCAGGATATGTATGTGTAGCATGTCCAACATCACAGTGTAGCACATGTCTTTATGCAAGGTAGCCAGCATGCTGCATAGTGGAGGTGAGGATTGTGAAGGCTGGTATCGCCCATCCACGCATGGCCAATACCCCTTAAAGGTGATATGTGATCCGATGTTTGTCACCCGAGTGCTGAGTATGCTTGTCCAATGATCTCCATGCTCATGGATGGCACCCTGTCATGACATGGGTGCCTCGTATGACTACCAAATAGGCATGGAGACGTCACCAACTGAGGGAGGTGAACTGCACAGCACCATCCCTTACAAAGTGTCCATAATGTTGACCGCTGCCTAGGTGGTAGTTAATGGGTACAGGGTTATTTACCTTGCAGTGACAATGCTATTATCAGCTGTCAGATTGTCCACATATGTCACACACCTCACCCACAAAGCCCATTCTGTATGTTGTCCACAACACTGAGACAGCTATTGCTCCTAGGTCATGGACATTCACATCCTTACATACACAGATGCCTCCCGTTTGTCTGTGTGGTATGGGCTACACTGAGGGGGGAGTACACAACATTAACCCTGTTTTATGGTAGCTGCCACTGGTGTGATATGCACATGTCACTCAGACACCTTTTGTAGTGTTGCTTCTGTCAACAGGCCACTGGTACAACACTCCTGTGACAAACAAAGGTACATCTAGTATACTCAGTGTAGCTGGAACACGGTATGGGTGATGATGTCCTATGACCTGCCACAGGTATGCTATGCAGTGTGAAATCATCCGTACTGTCATCTACTTCTGTACTGCTAACATCTACATTGATAAAGGTTCATAGACTTGCAGACCATACTCAGCAGGGTAATAGTGCAGTGCCTCCAATTATGACTGTTGTCTCCACTTGTGGGTTGCAGTGGGTTGATATTATCCAACACCCTATCTGTATTGCATATTCATGCTCAGCACTTGTTCAGAACATGTGAGCACTTCATGAGCTACTGATTACTATAGCACCCATTCCAACTCATGTCTTACAAGTACACTGTCTGTCCTTACATTTCCAGCTTGCTTACAGTACAACGGCTGTTGTACACATGTAACTCACATATCTTGTGAGACATGGTTGAATATACAGGCATGTCCAAGTGTCACATACCAGTGCTATTGCCTGTCTATATGATGAATATGGCAAACATGTTTCAATAGAGCAATTGTCTCATGTACACAGACAATGCTCACCTCCCAACATCGACACTACAGCCTGTGGGAGATGCACATATGTGGCCATGCTGGGGGTAATGCTCTCACCAACCCAGACTGGACCTAACATTCATGTGGGGACATTTAACATTTGCAACACACCCCACTCATCACATAGTCTCACTAGATCTCCACCACCACAGGCCACACATAGTATGAGTACGACATTTGCAGAACATTGCCATACTCTGTGTAGGTACCAGAGGCAGCCCCCATTACCAAACACAACAACAATTACTTATAGCCCACAGACTCACATGTGCCCATCAACAACAGCTAATAGGGTGTTATAACATACCCAACACACCGGTCATAGGTGACTCTGTAGGCGGTCACACTGATACACCAGGGATCACTGCAGTGGCTGTACTGTACAGAGGTGCAGGTAACACATGGCTCTGCTGTTCACAGACAGAACACTACCCGAGAGAGGTGCCATCGGTGTAAAACACTGTAGTTGGGCTTACACATAGACTTGACCGACAGCATAGTACCTCACTATGTACCTGTGAAGCTATTACATGTCCTTTGTGCATGGTTAATTGAGCTGTTCTTCCATTTCGATTAGTTATCATGCTGTTACATTGTCCTGTGACTACAAGCCATATGTATCTTGTTATTGTGTATGGTACATGCCAATTGACGATACCTTTTGTTTGCATGATATAACAGTTGTGCTGTGTAGAATATCTGACATATCTACCTACAATACTGTACATTACACATAATTTACACATTATCCCATAATGCAAAGCATACTTGCACAGCACGACCACCTTAGGCATGTTTGCGTCATTATATGCCCATACACATGCCTACTGTGATGGTATATCAACATATAGTATCCCCTGCTATGGCACGTACTTGTTCGACATACCCTACCACTGACGGCGGATGGTGTGGAATTGTTCCATTTAAAGCCCTCATGTAACATCCCTTGTGGTGTATGTGATGTTTACCTTGTGGCCCACACCAGGACACACAATTTCTACAAGCATTGCTATGCTCAACAAGACATCACTACAGAATATATTTTCCCACTTTTTGAATTGAGTACACTTTTAATTAATACAAAACAGGCTCTACGTACACTAACATACTGAGTGTTCTACATACCTTGTCAGCGTTCCAAATCTTCATAAATATCTCTCTTACACCTTTACTGTTTAAACAGTTCTATGGTATGAGAATACAGTTTGAATGTATGGCAAGTCATCCTTATATACGTCGATACCTGTAACATGTGGTTTCCTGCCACCAATTGGTGTTCCTGAGTAAATTATTACATGCACATCAGCTGTGCAGCTACTCCATTCGCCAGTTACATGGCAACAGTGGGGTATAATTTAATTCTCCACTTGGGCATTGCCCTTTTGCCCTACCTTCGGTGAGACGGCCTGTATGTGTTTTGTTGTGAGGAATTGCAACTGATATTTGTAGAGACATGGATATTTTGAATTCATGTCCCCCATGGATTGTGTGTGACTGCTAGGGTAAGTGGTTCTATATGTGAGTGTACCTGTCATCTCAACCGCCTGATAAGGGACTATTGCAAACAAATCCTGTAACATCGCCGTCTATTCCATTATACAACAGCTATGATTTTACATGGCACCTTTACAAATGTGTCTCTCACAAGGTATGTTAATGGTTCTGCAGATGTAATTGAGTGAGTGGATGTTTGTGATGTTATTACAGTCTGCATTGCAATTGTTTCGGGTGTGAGGGAGATGTAGGTGGGTGTACATAGCATATACAGGTTTGTGGGGACTGCATTTCTACCTATTCCATATATGAGTGTGGGCTCCTTCCCTAATTGAAGACCTATCACTTAGTAGACTGAACTATGGTTGTTATGGGCTTATACATTGAGCCATTGTTAATTGGTTTCTTTATAGTATGCAGGTGAGGTTGATACTTCCATACCTCCGGAAATACAGCAATATGTAAAGGAATTTTACTAAATGACAGCTGGCTCGTGTATTTCTGTCACAGATATTTGCACTCATTGCAGTTGTGTTGGTGACTGAGCCTCTTTGGTATGGGTTGCCACCTTTTCAAATAGCCATAGTGGGACATTTGCAGGACACACATCAGTGTTTACAGGCCGACACATACCCACAGACAGTACACAGGATAGAACATACTTTTATCCTGAATACATACTTATTTTCATAGCACTTTAGCTACTTATCATGTTTCATGTAACATTTACATTTTGTAGATACAGGCATAACTATTTAATGCAACTGTTACATAATATATGGGACATAATTATGTCCTACAATCTCAGACATTTGCCCTTTTTAATATTTTTTGTCAGGACAGAACTTCCCAGGGAGGGGCTGTCCCTCTTAAAGTGGGACAGGTGGTACCGTATACCTATGGCCAACTATGACCACACCTAGCGTACTGCTCTACCTCCGTGTTAGCACTAGCAGACACACGATGCAAACACACACACACACACACACACACACACACACACACACACACACACACACATTACAGTCCCACAGAAACACACATGGCACCCTCAACACACACATACACAGACTACAGCAATCACAAACACAGTTGAACACAGTACCTACATGGACCACAACACCGGCAGCAATAACTAAATGTCCGTTAATATCGTGATAATATTACACGCGGTTCCAGTGTTCGGGTACTGTGTTGTTTCGGTCTTTAAGCCTCGTGATTACGCGTGTCGGTATGTGACACATTCCATAGTTGGCAGCATCCTATTTATTTCTACCTCCATGGTTGTGTACATGTCGTTGACCTATCTATATATTTGCAGATATAGATGAATCCGTATATATCAACATATATCTCTCTATCTCCCTTTCTATCTCTATTATACATATGTATATCTATATATATATCTATATATATATATATATATGTATATATATATATATATATATATATATATATATATATATATATATATATATATATATATATATATATATATATATATATATATATATATATATATATATATATATATATATATATATATATATATATATATACATATATGTATCAGAGAGAGAGTGAGAGGGAGAATACACCTTTCATTGTGTACATGTCAGTGCATACTGTTTCCTGGACTCCGCACGTTTGTGTTTGAACCTGTCACATTACGCACCTGCAGTTGGTACATCTTGTGTAGCTTAGTGTTAGGTGATTGTGTACATGATTGCATGTTCTACTCCTGGCAGTGGTCATTTTACCCTTCAGAGCAGGCACTATTAGTACAGGGGTGAATAATGCTAGTTACACCTGTTCTGGAGATCATTGACCATGATCTGCACGATATTCAGAGAAGCTTAGCCCTGTTTCACGCATATCCGTATGGTCATGTTTAAACAACACTTACCAGCACTGGGCAACGCATATTCCCACTAACATGTGCAAAACCTGATCTGATGACCTGCATCCACCATCCATTATTCATGCCTTCGGGATTATGTAACGTCCCTTGCAGGACATGGTACCGGGAACATGCACGACAGTCAGTGCATTTACCACTTGGGCATCTGGGATTTGTACATGTGTTATGGCATTTTGTATGTGGGGACTGTACTATGGCTGTTACTCCATACTGCAATCAAATGGGTAACTAAGTTAGTTTACATATGGATGAGACCTATTAATGGTATGTCCAAGTGATGTTTAATGGATGTGCCCCAGCATTGGGAATGCATGTCACAGTGAGCCACACACTATAATGTGCTACACCTTCACACAACCATAGGTGGAGCATGCTGGGGTGACAGATACCTGTCATGGGTACACCCCATGCTTTGCCACTACATCCATGATTACATTGTATGGAGCCCCTCATTTACACACCAGGGGAACCATGCAGAGTGTGTGGGGAACAGTGATTACACACATGTATCCTGCAATTGGCCCTGCTCCACTGAGGGTTAGTTGGTTACTCGATGTGGTGGCGACAGCTGACACTGTTTGCCTTGATCGATGAATGGCCTCTGACAATTGGGCATGTACCTACCGATGTACCTAGGAACCTATACATACAGTACCAACATATGCTGATAGGTACGTGTACTGTTCAGGTGTTGACATTCCTTGTTCCAATAGCTGTTGTGTGTGCAATGGTTGAGGGCTGCCTATGTAGGATTCACACAGTAGGCCACCTATACATTACAATTTACAGGTGGTCGTGTGTGTGTGCCATCCATTTTACTTTGTGTGCAGGTGGAGAGGTGTGTCAGTCCATAGGGGCCTACACTGTCAGAGTATGTGCTATATGTTCCCTCTTTGCCAAGGCGTAGGCATATTGGGCACACCTCTGTCTGCCTCCTGGGGCTGGCACAGGGTGTTCGTGGTCTGAATCCCTCTGTGCCTGTGATGGCCTTGATAATTGCAATGGGCTGTGAGGGCCTTCACCATTATGTCCCTGCTGCAGCTGTTTCCGCAGGATCATATTATGTAGCATGGCACATACTATGAAGATGTGGGCACATGTGCCTGGAGAGTACTGCAAGGCTCCACCAGATATGTCCAAGCAATGGAACCGTGATTTCAGCATCCTGAACACACGCTCTATGATGATCCTGGTTTGTGTTTGTGCCTCATTATGGCATTCTTGCATGGGTGTGTGTGCATTTCTGATGGGAGTCATCATCCACGGCTCCAGTGCATAGCCAGCATCCCCCACAAGGTGGCCATGGGGGATGTCCCCCCTGACAAATACCTGATAGAGCTGTGAGGCATGCCAGATGTGGGAGTCACGGTAGCTTCTGGGGCTGCCAGCACACACATCCATGATAATGCTCTGGGCATTGCACATAATCTGGCAGTTGATGGAGTGGTATCCCTTGTGGTTTATATAGCGTCTAACATGCTCACCGGGTGGTGACTTGATATGTATGTGTGTGCAGTCTATCACACCCAGTCCCTCCGGGTAGTGTGCCACATGGTGGAAGAGATGCATATTGCTGGCCAACTCCTCCTGAGTTCGGGGGAAGTATATATGCTCATTGGCATGTGGTAACATGGCATCCAGGAACTGGTGTAGTACCCTGGATGCTGATGCCTGTGAGATCCTCATTATATCTCCAGTTGGCCTTTGAAAGGTACCTGTGGCTAGTATTCACAAGCTTACACATACCTTCATGTCCACTAGGATGGGTTCCCCTCTGTTGTTTCTGGATCTCAGGCGTGGCCAGCACAGCTCAACTATTTGCTGCAATATGTCCCTGTCCACCCTGTAACGCTCTACTATCTCCAGATCATGTAGCCCTGGTAGGTTACCCTTGGTCTGAACACTCTTCTCCTCCTCCGGGGCCTGCGGTGCTTGTCGGCATCATCCTCCACAACACCTTCAGTCACTAATACATGGTGATGAATCACAGCTATGGCAGCTCCCAACATGTACATTGTAAAAGTTCCCCGTATGTTTACACCTATGGTGCAGTGTTTGGGAATACACAGGTGTGTGTGAGGTGCTTTCACACTTTATACTATTGTGCTGTGAACACTGATGATGTCATAGGGTGTGTATGTACAATCGTAGCTACAGGGTATCTTATGTGTTTTATTATAAGAACTACTATTGTGGTGCCTTTGGTGTTGAATTACATTTGGCTGCCGTGGATTACCTCTTGCCCTTCCCTTTACATTTCTTCACGTTTCACCTCCCATTTTCTGGCATGCATCCAGCAGCCTGCTTTCATTTGTACTTTCCTAAACCTGGCTTATCTTGCGTAATGTGCTCTATGGCCAGTCTACTGCAGGTTTGCTTTGCTCTGCTATGACAGTTTTCTTTTCTTTGCAATCCGACACCTCCCCTATCCTGTTTTGCAGGTTTCTGCGAGCAGACTTGTCAGCTGCCGTTGATTGCCCGCTGTGAGTTAATAGGTGTTAATTGCTCAGTTGTACTCCAATTACCCTACAGCGGCATTTCCTTATTTTCTTCCCCTGTCCTTCCTGTTTGAGCTATGGTGCATGGCGTGTGCGTCCGCTTACCGGGTTTCGGGCACGTTTTCACCCATGTACACATGCGCTTTCGGGCACCATATGTGCTCTCAGCGAAACAATGCTATACCTACCTCACCACCCCTGTCCTCCGGCTTTGCTTAGCAACGGCCAGGCCAGATTTGCATTGCTCCAATGTGCTTACAGCTACGGTGACACACCCCACTGCTGATGTCATATATACCTCTAAACCACTCCTCAGTGTTGTAGCGCTGTGCCGTATGGTACATCCTTAGTCCGGCGGGACATTTGCGATTCACTATTACCTGCCTCATTTGCATGGCATTGACTACTAATTCCTAGTTACCATGCCGAACACTGTCACAGACCCTTAGCAACCCTTGCAACATGGTTGTGGTGTACCATGCATACCATTAAGTATTATGGTGAAATCATGATTTGTATTGCATTGCGATTCTATGACATTTGTATATATTTTCTTTGTGTTCCCATTTGCGCACACATGCCCTGTGGTTGTACTTTGCATTACTGTGGGCATGACATTAAATGTTGTTTTTTAGGTGCTGTGCATCTTTTCTTATGCCATTGGCTGTATATTTAGCCATTGGCATATGTTAACTTTGTAATACGTGAGTCTGGTCCACTTTCATAGCTCTGATGTTCTGTTTGGAAAAATGTAAACCATGTTTTTTGGTTTACATTTCTGTGGGCTTGTGCTACACCTGCACCACTTCATGAATCACTATGTACCTTCATTTGCATGGTGCGGCACTGCACATGGAGTGATTAGCATACCTAAGCCTAGGGCTGCGCAGATCTGGCATACGCTGGTAGTGCATATGGAATTGGATCGTACCTGAATCGCTCGGCGGCCATATTTGGCATTATACCGCCTACGCTATGCCTGCGCCTGGCGCAAGCTTCATGAATCCCGGGGATTGTTTTCTTTTCATTTGATAAATGGCTCTGTTTAAACTTCAAAAGAGAATATTTTAAAGATTAAATGAGTATATAAATCTTAATACTATGAGGCTAAAGGGACACTGAGGGGTGAAGAAGGAAATTGGTGGAGCTGGGCCATCCAAAATGTTTCAAATCTGTTTTAAATTGAGTCCCAGAAACTGCTAATAAAGACCCCTTCTTAGCAAGACACTGACTACTTGTGCTGAAAAATAACAAAAATGAAAAAGGGGGGGGGGGTCAATGATGAGAATGGAATCCCAACAGAAAAATGAAAATTGAAATTAAAAAAAATAAACTTTGTGCCCTATTAGTGCTATAAGCATCACTCACAGTAAATGATGAGCTAATATCTGTTTGTTTTCTTTTCTATCTCAGCAGATTACTTATTTTAAACAAGCATACTCCATCATCAGTCTTCTTATATTGAGCTGTCAGGTTTAGTCACCGATTATGATATTAATTTTTCATCACATTATTAGCTTTAGCGGTTTAATGTAGTATTCTGCATTGTAAGTCATTTGCTTTGTTAGCCATTATGTTCTTTACAGAAGAATATTGGTATCATTTGTTTCACGGGAAACAGCATCTAGTTCTGATATTACATTTCACAAACTTTATGAGGCAGCTTATGATAAGTACCAGTAATTCAGGCACAGATATATTCTACTGCTGTTTCTGACATGATGCATTTAGCATACTTTATGCTCACATTTGTTTTAGAAGCGATGTACTATTACATACCTTGGCAACTCTTCTTCATGTTATGGGTTTTCACAAAACTGCCTCAACTCTGTCCTTCCTACTGTCATTCTCTACCCTCTAGCATCTCTACAAGTGCTCAATGTAAAATTATGAGTGCCAGTTGCAGGGATACAGAGATACCAAAGAACAGAATGTTAATCGTTGGTTTCCATAGGGAGACATTGTTGGTGTGATTTGTAAGTGTGCACCATTACTGAATCACCTTTCTGGGAAATTTCTCCCTTCTTCAAGTTGATATGATTATGGAGTTATAAGTTCAAGGGGTATGGGGGATTTGCCCTCCCTTCATCAAAGACCACAGGGGGTGTTGCCCTCCAGCTAAAAAGTGTTTAGAAACTTTTCACCCTTCTGTGTTTCAAGCATTATTTTTCTAATATTTAGAAAAAAAAAACAGTTTTTTCAACATTTCTGATGCTTGCATGTCTTGCTTTTCTGTTATCCATAGTAGAATCATCACCTCACCCACATTTGTGACATTGTCTCATTTTAATCTGCCAAAAGAACAACGGAAGCTCAACTCCTCATATTTGCATTCAACAGCCTGACAACTAGTTACATGGAAACAACTTCTATGTTTTAAACCTATCTTCAAAATCTGAATAACAAGAAATCATAAACCTAAATGTCTAAGAAAAGAAAATATAACAGACAGATCTCTCTCTGGGAAAACACTTACCCTTTCTTCTTTACTGCAGAGACTTCTATCCAAACCATGGGCCTTTACTGTTATAGTAGTTCCAGAGACTTCTATCCAAACCATGGGCCTTTACTGTTATAGTAGTTCCATAGGTCAGATGCAGCCCCAAGCATGCAAAGATTATTTGTTTGTTTGTTTTTTAAATGAGTAGGTAGGTGAGAGATACGACCATAATCTGGGATTCTGATGTAGTTTACATAAATGTTGAATGAATTAAAACAGTGTTAACAACAATACTGGTGTACATGACAACATAATCATCTCTGGACATAAAATCAAATACCATGAACACAGTGTTCAGACAATAAGACAAATGACAGTAATTGAACAAATAATGATAAGTGGCTAGACAATTGCATCTTGCAACCAATCCAAATTAGAATAACATCTCTGTGGCTATATACGCCCCCAACTTTTATATACAAAGAAAATCTAACAAATTACTATAAAAAGTAAATCACACTACACTTGAAATGGCTGATGAATATGAAATTACAGTGTAATCTTTTAGAGAGCTGACAGTCCTTAATTCAACATTATGAGCTGTAACTCACTGCAACCAGCCTTTGGGAGAATGTCAGAGAGTGCCTCATACAGAGATTCAGAAGTAAATACTAGGCTACATTGTAGGTTATTTTAAGCCTAGCTGATTTTCCTGGGTAAGAATCAAACCCCATAATTCTTGTCTGTAAGACATATATCTTAATCATTGTGCCAACTCCCAACCCCAAGCATTTGTATTACAGATGAGAAAGGTTTTTATGGTATTTAACAAGTTTTCAGTACTGCCAATACTATAAAATGAGTATGAAACATCCTGAACAATTAACGTTATGTGAAGCATTTTTTACATTAGATCAAGGGTCCAATAAAGTATGAAGTTTATGTCACTAAATTAACTTGTAAGGTACATGACAATGAGTTTAAACAACTGTGAACTCCTTAATTGGAGAATAGTTTGAGAATTGTGTAAAAATATATTGAAAATAAAGACCAGGAGCTGCAAAAAAGTAATAAAATAAATGAGAAAATGGAGGCAAACTTGGGGTATCAAGATGGTGTCTAGTAACAAACGTGCCTATAAATCACAAGTAGAACAAATATTGCTGCTACAGGCATTGTAAATTATAATGTAAGTGTAAAACAAATCTGTATAGTATGTGCAGACAGCAATCATTTCAATAACACGTATAAAATACAAAAAATGTAGTAGTAAAATATTAATGTTGAGGAATACAGTAAGCAAAGTCAGAACTACACCTAAAGACATCTCAATCCCTCCGGGCTAAATGCCCTGGAGACCTAAACCTTGTCACCACAATAAAGAGAACATGCTGGAGGGATAGATTCCTGTCCCATAGACTTCCCATATTCTGGAACAGGCTACCCATCTATGTCAAGCAAAGTTCCTCATTAGCACTCTTCAAGAAAAATCTTGATGAGTGGATGGGAAATAGCAAATACATCCCAGGGATCACTTCTGTGGCTCTGCTCGACAGGGGCACAGGAAAATAACTTTCTTGAGTGGCGTAAGCCAAGGAACCTTGTTGGCTAGGCTTACTTAGGCCCTTGGGTTGAAATCCTACTACCTACCTATGAACCTATGAACTGCTTGTGAGAGCAGTGTCCAAGTATAGTGTATGATGACATCGTCTAATATCCAGGCTAAATCTAAAGTAAAACAATTGCAAATGGTATGTGTGACAGGGTTTGGCAGCAAAACTGTGAACACGTGCAGTAACTTTTTTCCAGTAGGTACGGACAGAATTAGCTGAAACACCTGATGTTCATAGGGGTCATTTGCATATATCCCATGTGCCTCTGATACAAGAGGTTTGGGAGGTCACTCAGTGGAAGTTCTAGCTTTGCTGGAGTTTTCATTTTGTTTTTACTGACTGTTTTTTCAGTGGCCTTCTCACTTACTGTTTTAGTTTGTTGTTTGGGATATTTTTGCAGTGATCCTAATGATAATGGACATCAGATGGGTATAACAGCCCTGTGTTTCTTATGCTTAGTCAAACACTCTGCTTGTGCTGTGCTGGTGAGGTAATAACAAGGCCAAAAGATGCATATCCACAGTTAGTGGGGTTTGGCTTTATTGGCCTGAAATTGTCCATTAAAATGACAAAACAAGTCATGGGCATTCAGAATCGCCAATTAACTGAAACACCTGATGTTCATAGGGGTCATTTGCATATATACCATGTGCCTCTGATACAAGAGGTTTGGGAGGTCACTCAGTGGAAGTTCTAGCTTTGCTGGAGTTTTCATTTTGTTTTTACTGATTGTTTTTTCAGTGACCTTCTCACTTATTGTTTTAGTAAGTACGGGCAGGGAATCTATGTATACATGACAAAGCTACTCTGCATAAATCAGACACACGAACAGAATGAAAAGTAATGGTTGAGTCTACATTTAAAATTGTTATCTCTGAACTGCAAAATTGAATGTCTACATGCACATTGCCATCATATTCAGGACAGAAGTTAAAGACACTGGGATATACATGGTTTAGCTGTGTGTACTAGAAGGTATACAAGCTAATGCTTCATATTGTCAATTTGCAAACAATTACATTGACCAATGTACTTGGCAAAGAGGGTTCTGTGACTATTGGTATAATTAAAAGGATGCAGTCAATTCAGCTAGAACATGTTTGCAGTTTTCCCAGACAGAGTAACAGAAATGCAGTGTACAGTTTAAATGATGCAGTTCTGTGAGAACATGTGAAAGGGCAGTTATTGCAATTGTTTAACTGAAGCAGCCTATGACTCATGGCTTTACAAGAGAAAACCTATTGAAATGATGTTTGCCATAGAATAAACAGCACAAACACCCTGGCACTTGGCAGTCCAATAGCAGGCAAAAGAAAAAAACGAAGTAAACTTAAAAAACTCCAAAACTATTTTAATATAGGACAAATAAATGTGGTTTATCACTTTTTTCAGTACATTGACATCTTCAGAACCACAAAACAAAGTAAAAACTAGTTTAAATACTTTTCATGTTAATAAACCCCATCCCTAATGATGAATCAATCAATGTGTAATAGACCAAACTCTAATAAAAGTAACATGCACAACTAAATGTTGGTTAAGAACAATATAAGAAAAAAATCATTTAAAGCATTTAATGTTACTGAAACCTGGTTCAAAGCTGTGGAGAGCATCCCAGCAGTACCAGGCTACTTGTCCTACCATACTTTCAGACCCCAAATGGAGGTCTACAAATAGAAAGGAGGTAGAGTTTCAATATTTATCAAAGACATACAGACCTCCAGGCTGGTCAAACAGTATGACACACAGGAGACACGACAAGTGCAGTTAACTGTTAAGAAAACACCTATTCAAATCATAGCTGGCTACAGAACCCCAACCACGACTCAGGATGGCCACTCCACCTATCTGGACTTACTTGAATCCATCAAAATTTAACCTCTGCCCTGATCCTGGGTGACTTTAACTACCCAGCCATAGAGTGGAAGACTTACTCTAGCTCAAACATGAATGTCCAGAGATTCCTCGACTTCGTCCATGCCAATGCATTGGATCAGCTGGTTGACACTCTCACAAGAGGTGAAAATATCCTGGACCTGGTACTAACCAACATGAGTATCACTGTAGTACCCCTACAGTGTCATCCTCCTTGGTAAAATCTGAACATAAAGCAATCACTTTCGAAGTTACCATTTCCTCTGACCCCCCACTCCCCCTCCCGCCAGGAACAAACAAAAAAACTTTTCCAAAGCTGACTACAACCTCCTGAGAACAGGTATAAGCAGATTCACAGCCACCATACCTTCAGTTGGAACAAGTGCTAATGTCCAAGCCTACACCAAAAAAATATATGACCACCTATATAGCTGCATGGACTCTGCAATACCTAACAAGACCAAATCATCTTCCTCAAGGAAGAGTAAACCTGCCTGGTGGACAGCAGCAATAAACAGACTCTATAATAAAAGGAAAAAAATTGCTGTCCAGGAACAAGAAGGAGCAGGTGCCAAGTTGGAAGGAATCTCTCCTTTGTATGAAGAAACAAATAAGGTCACTGGTGAAATCCTCTAAGGCTAACTTTGATTCCAAATTGGCCACATCCACTAAGAACAATCACAAGGCCTTCTTCGCATATGTCTGCAATCTCAAAGGCAACTCCCAAATCTGCTCTGAACTGGTGGTCAAGAATACCACATACACAAACTCCATAGATATAGCCAACCTGCTGGCAGTCAAGTTCAGTGAAAACTTTACCCTCCTGTCCCCCCCATTAGTAAACCAGGACATGCCCAACATCTACCCCCTCCAGTCATCACCAGGGTGCAGATCATTAATGCGCTCTCAAAGGCAAAAAATACACCCTCCATGTAACCCGACAACATCCCTGGCTGTGTCTTACTTGTACTCAGGCAAGAGGTCTCAGCACGACTAGAACCCTATTCAACAAAACCCTGTGCACTGCCTTCATCCCAGCAGAATGGAGGACAGTCACTGTCATCCCTCTACACGAAGGTGGAGAGTCCACCGACCCAGGCATTTATAGGCCCATCATCCTATCTAGCCTGATATGCAAGGCCATGAAACACATTATCATGGACCTTATAAACAAGGACATTGGCAATCCTCAAACGGTTGATCCCACACAGTTTGGTTTTATCAATGGGAGATCATGCCTGTTAAACTTGTTTGCTTTCTTTGTCACCAACGCCATGGATGAGGGGAAGACTGTGAACACCATCTACCTTGACCTAGCCAAAGCCTTCGGCACTATTCCCCACTCAGGCATAATAGATAAACTCTTGCAGCTAGGCATCAACCCATATGTTACCAGATGGGTAGCTAACTGACTCACTGACAAAACCCACTCAGTCAAAATAGGGGAAGCCACCTCTAGTAGTAGACCCGTAACAAGTGGCGTACCCTAAGAATTGGTCTTGTGACCTCTACTGTTTGGGATATACTTTTCTGAGGTGCAAGCCAAAACCAGTGGTCTGTGGCTGACCAAGTTTGCAGATGCAAGCTGGGCACTGTCATAAAATCACTGGTTGTAACAAGGCTAAAACAAGAGCATTTAATGGAGTAAGTGCTTCCACGGACACACTGCTTCTTCAGACTACAATCAAACAAACAGCAATACATTTAAATACTAAAACAATCACATTTAAATACTAAAACAATCAAACTAATTATGACATCATGCAGTTAAAACATAGCTTACTTAAAGGAACACTGTATAGCAACTCTTAAAAACAATAAAATCAATGCTTCAGTGGCTTTGCCTTGAGAAAGGGTTTAAGTGAAACCATGCTGTTCAAGCCTGGAGGCTTGTCAGCATGCAATCGCATACTATTTTCTTTCATATTCCTGATGTCCCTAAAGTCTTCTAGTATCCTGCCCTTAAGGCAAAGATTCATTTTACCTACATAGAAAGAAAAGCATTTAACACAGTAGCTAAAATAAATAACATTACAGGTCCTACAGTCAGCATAGATATTGGGGTCAATCTTAAAACCTAGACTGGGATGTGTTTAGGGACATCAGGAATATGAAAGAAAATAGTGCACTAGCTATGCATAACATGAAGGAAGGCATGGACCACACATTTAAGCTTTTAGTACTTCAGATTGTAGCTGCTTATAAGAGAGGAGGAGATTTTTAAAATACTACTGAACTAGTTGAACAAGAATGGATTTTGCGATTGCATGCTGACAAGCCTCCAGGTTGAACAGTATGGTTTCACTTAAACCCTTTCTCAAGGCAAAACAGTTGCTATACAGTGTTCCTTTAAGTAAGCTATGTTTTAACTGCATGATGTCATAATTAGTTTTGATTGTTTTAGTATTTGAATGTGATGCTGTTTGTTTGATTGCAGTCTGAAGAAGCAGTGTCTCAAAGAAAGTGCTTACTCTATTAAGTGCACTTGTTTTGGCCTTGTTACAACCAGTGTTACTGTTTTTTCTTAGTACATTTTGCTTTTTCACTGGTTGTTTTATCGGTTTGGGAGTTTTATTTAATAATATTTTTAACTGTCATAAAATCCACTAGTGATGTGAACATCCTCAAAGATTGCCTTATCCAAACTAATGACTGGTGCCAGAAGCATGGCCTCAAACTGGATGCAAAGAAATGCATCATTGTCTCCTTTGGGGAAAATGGCATCCCCACTAATTATCACATTAATAAGAATGTACTAAGCATGAAATCAGTCATGAGGGACTTGGGCACCCAGGTTGAAAGCAACTTGACTTTTGACTACCAAGTTGCCTCCAATGTACGGAAGGCTTTCTACATGGTCCACCTCATAAGTAAGGGTATTTCGTCCAGGAACAAGGAGGTTATAACATCCCTGTACTCCTCCCTTATCAGACCCATTATCAAGTACAATCCCCCCTTTGGCATATACCTTGCCAAACACATGCAGCAGTTGGAGAGACTATAGAGGTTCCTGACCAGGAAAATCCAGGGTCTCAAACACCTATCCTATACAGATAGGCTAAAAGCCCTGTCCCACTACTTATTCTCATACAGACTGCTCAGAGGTGACCTGTGTCTGGCATACAAGGCCATCTCAGACCCAGCCTTGATGGAGTTGCTGCATATTGGTAAGTCAAACTCCACTTGTGCAACCTGCATGCAAGGCCTTAACCTGGTCTGTGACATTAATAGAACTTGTTGGCAAGATAGATTTGTGTCCCAAGGACTCCCCCATATGTAGAATAGTCTCCCTCTTCATGTCAGGCCGAGTACCTAACTAGCCCTCTTTAAGATGAACTTGGATGACTGGATGGGAAACAGAATATAATATACTCCTGGGATCCCACCTGCATTCATACTGGACAGGGAAAACAGGTGCTGACTTTGTGGGAACATGGGGGAAATTATTGGCTAGGCTTATAAGGGCCTCTGGGCCAATAGTCAAGTATCATTCTATGAATCTCTAAACCTATGAAATTGAAATGTTACAAATATGAATTCAGATTACACCACACTTGTGCCTGTAACTCTACTGGGGTGGTTTTTAATAGTTTGTTTGACTTTTGCTATTATGTTTATATTGACAAAACTGAATGAGCCCTGAGAAGACGTATCTATGACCATTATTACAATTTAAGAAATTCTAAAGAGACTAATGCTCTTTTTAAGCACAAGTTAGCTTGTATAGGAAACAAGACGTTTTTCTGTTTTATTTTGCAAGTAATACCTAATCCAAGAGAAGGGGCATGGGAACACAGGCTTGAATACCATGAGCTGCTGTGGTGAATCTATATCAATTTCTCAAATGTTCAGTTCCGTGAACCTTTCTTCATGGGCCCAAAACCACTGAACATCCAGTTCCATGAATGTTGACATCTGTGAATGATTTAAGTAGGTAAAGGAAGCATGTGGCAGCAGTACATATGTGCCCTTTTCCTCACTGTAGTGTGATCTTGGAGTTGATATATATATATATATATATATATATATATATATATATATATATATATATCTATCTATATATATATATATATATATATATATATATATATATATATATATATATATATATATATATATATATATATATATCTATATATCTATATATATATATATATATATATATATATATATATATATATATATATGGTTTACTACTGAAATGTCGAACGGCACTACATCGACTGTACTATAGTCAAACACGGAAGCACGAAAATAGTAATGTCGACGACAAAAAAACAATCTAGGACTGTGTTTTAACATGGGTTGAGGTAGGGGAGATGTTTGTAGTTCTGAATAATACTGAACACCTACCTTGACCCATGTTAAAACCATTCCTAGATTGTTTTTTTGACATCGACATTACTATTTTCGAACTTCCGTGTTCGACTATAGTACAGTCGATGTAGTGCCGTTCGACATTTCAATAGCAAACCATATATATATATATATATATATATATATATATATATATTTGGGGGGGTTGTGGGGCACAGCCCCCTCAAACTGGGAGTTGTGAGGGGCACAAACCCCCCACTTAGGTGAGTTTGGCACACTGTGGTGTGTGTTCTGGTGTAGTGTTGGCAAGTGCTTGCTTTCTCTGTTGAAATATTTTTTCAATGTGAACATTTGAGGAACTGAATGTTCGCTGGGTTTGGGCTGATGAAAAAAGGTTCACGGAAGTGAACCTTTGACAAATTGATATAGACCCACTGTGGCAGCTAAGATTATATGCAAGTTCTGCAGCATTAATAAATGATATGGTCTCATTAAGTAGTGTATTAAAAATGTGAGCAGCTAAACTTTAGAAATGTTTTTTTGAGTGTTTTAAGTGTTACTATATTTATATATACTTATATACTGTTACTATATTTATATATACTTACGTTTGAAGATCACATACTCAGCACTATCAAAAAAACACATTTTAAACTTGGTAAACTTTATAGGCACAAGTAGTCTGCTTCTTCCTTCTTTATTGTATGGTAACCCAATTTTTAGCAACCTACACACATCTCTTGCAAACAAACTACAATCATGTTACTATAAGATAGCTAAGTTTGTCTCAAGTATGCCAACTCACACACACCATTGCTTGACCATTAAATTTATAAATTGGCTTGAAGTACCCCCATTACCTTCAATTTACCCAGCTTATGCTTACCCACAAACTACTCAACAACTCTAAAAGCTGTCCAGCTCTTCAAACAATAATACAAACTTATACCCCAAATCATAACCTTAGATTTTCAAAAAAAGAACACCTCCTAATGGTAACCAAACTTAAGAAAAGAGCTGGACAATGCCTATATTCCTGTGCAGTTGCTAAACTATGGAATGCCCTCCCTCAGTCTATTTTTTCAACTTGACTCTGTAGTAACTTTCAAAAAATCTCTGAAAGAGCTATACCTTAATAACCAAGACTGCTCCTGTACTAACATGAGCAAACCTCCTTAATTATTACTTACTGCATACCCTTACAATGTCCTTTTTGCTCTTACTTCATGATCCACTGTCCTTTTAAAAGTCTCCATTTCCCCTCTACTTACTATTTAATTAAGCTGTTACTGTTCCATAAAATATTTTCCTGTAATGTCTTACTCCATGGCATATTGATTATAAAACTCTAGCATGTGTATGACAGACTTATGTTACAATGTTTCTTTCCTCAGCTGTGACACTGTTACAATTTAATAATGACTGTTTACAAAATCTTATGAATATCAATCATTTTTCAACTATGTCACAATTTATAATGTTACTGTCCAAAATTTAATGTTTTATTCCAAAATGTTAAAATTGTTTTGGAGCTTGGCCGCGGTGGTACGGCGGTAGCATTGTTACCTCACAGCAAGAGGTTCTCCTGTTCGATTCTCGGCTTGGCTTGGGAGTGCCTTCTGTGTGGAGTCTGCATGTCCTCCCCGTGGTTGGGTAGCATTCGAAAGACATGCGTGCGTAAATAGGTGTGCCTTTGTTGAAGGTTGGGCATTGAGCCGGCACCTCAGCGTTTTGTAAAAATCTACTGCCAATCATTAGCGGACCGTATTTCCACTGTGGTGACCCCTTACCAGGAAAAGCCGAAAGACAAACAACATTCCAAAATGTTAAAATTGTTTTGGAGCTTTTACTGGTTAATCTTTTCTTTTTTACTTCTAATATACTTTGTAATATATAAGCTAAATGATGAATTTTTTTCAGTAATTGGTGGAGCTTTTCTCCCCGGGCCTCCACTGAAAATGGGGCTTACTGGCCCAGTGGACTTTCCTTGTCAACAAATGTCAATAAATAAATAAATATTTGATTGTATTTTAATATCAGCATATTTTTTTAACTGAAGTCGATTTGTTTGTATTCACCTATGTTATGTATGACACTGTAATGTTTTAATAATGTATTAATGTATTTATTTGATTTTCTAGAGAAGTCATATCATTTCTTGTTGTCTGGTCTTTAAATATGGATTCAAATGTATTAGTTACTAGTTCTGATGAAGTCCCAGTATTATTACAAGGACAAAAGTGATTAACTTTTTCTTTAATAATTGGTTGATATAGCAATTCAAGGATAATGTTCCTTGGTTTTGTTATTATTTTTTTTGCTGCGGACTGGGTTGCTGTCTCAGGTTTGTTTGGTTCAAGTGTCTTAGTTATCTGAGGTTTCTCTTTGCTTTTCACATTTACTTGAATGTTTAGAGATATTTAAAACTTTTATTTTATATTTTATAGTGCAAACACTGACAGCCATTTTCTAAGCAAAGCAATACAGCCTCACACTGAAAACATACCTAGCAAAATGGTAAACTTTTCTGTCATTGAAACTCACATTCATTGAAACCACATTGAAACTCACATTCAAAGAAAATGCATCTAGTCTATGGCAGATTAAGTTTACCTTTGGGCTAGTTTAAAACCACAGGCGCCTTGCACACATTATTAGGACTATGCATACATGTATGTGTTCTTTGATGCACCATCATGATTGTATTACTTTACATTCCTTGTATAATACAGAACCACTTGTTAGAGTGTGTTTTAAATTTGTATGTTTAAACATTTTTCCAGTAAGCAATGAAAAAATGTATGGACCAATAATGACAAAACTACCCATTACAGAATATTTTAACCACAGAAGACTACTCAGACTTTTATCATTAGAATCCATCAATATCAGTCAATATACACAATCTCTACAGAAGCAAAAATCATCTGAATAATTCCACATTAAAGAGATTAAAGATATCTGTAACTAATGAAGAGTTTGCTACTGTCAAAGAACTTTACATTTCAGTGTTTCATGAACAAATTCACTGTCTGCTGCCCTGTCACTGTCTCCTATTACAAATATTATCATGTTTATCATAACATAAGGTTTTACATTTTGAAATAATCCCTCCCTCTCTTTCATATATAAAACATAGGCTGCTATTGACATGCACATTCCATACCCATCTAGTATTTAAAACAGTTGCCCTCCCAGTAAATATAATAACAAAATATAGTACCTTTACTTTTTCTTAAAACATAAATACAATAGAACATCTCTATCTACACAAATTCCATATAAACTTAACCTGTAATTTATCATTTTTGCAATATGTTTTGTATCCTGAAAACAAAGCACTTCAACATCACATTCCTAACACCTCTGCAAAATATCAGTTCTCCTAATTTTATTATCCAACTATTTACATTACCGATATAATCCTAAAATTATTCCTTTCCTTTCTTTTGAATTTTGCAGTAAATAGTTTTTTTCATTTTCCACCCTTACTCTAACTGGTATAAAACCTTTTTTTTTTAATCGTTCACATTTTTCATCCAAATTAGACCTATTACTTTTAACTTTTCCGCATATATTTTCAACTTAATCTTTTGCCTCACCTACTTCAACTTTGCAGTCATCAGAATTATTCACATTGCCCTCTCTAATACAATCTTATTCATTAGTTATTGTGTCTTTATTCCTCTCCAACACTATTCTATTCACAGCCCCACTATTTACACTTACAGTGTTAATGCTCTCCAAATTTCCTTTAACACAATCATACCAAAAATATTCTTCTTCAATACATATCCTAGATCTTTCTTACATTTAGTCATTATATGCTGCAATTGCCCAAATTGATTAAATCTCACTTTTAAACATTTACCAAACAAATATTTTAAATCCTCACAAAAACAATACACTTTAAGTTGGCCTATGTATCTTACAGCTCCAATATTACCAGCTATATGAATAACAGTAGCCAAATGTTTCACATTAGCACTTTCCATTAAAAAAATCAAATTCCCATTTTACATCCCACATTACCCTTTTGTCTTTCTTTTTTACAATGTTTGAAATAGAATTTTGAATTTTAGAAAATAATTATTTAAATCAGTCTCATCAATCATATAATTCCTAAATTGCATAAACACTTTCTTTTTCAATCTATTTCTTTCAATGGAAAAATGTCCATTTTAATTTTACAGTTAAAAAAAAAAATGTGAATCTGTCTCAAAAGTAACATGTTATTTTCCTAGATGAATCATGTACATGATGTCTCAACATCTAATGGAAAAATTTACTTATCCCAAATAAAATATGTCTCAATAACTTGATGTTTTTTATTCCAAATGCAGAGAGCATATCTTCTTTTTAACAAGTACAGTACCTTGTTTTCTGTGGTTTATCCTCAGTGACCATATCAGCATATATTTTGTTTAAATTTCACTTAACTTAAAACGTATATTCGTATGTTCATAGGTTTGTAGGTGTATACTACATTAATGACCATTAGGACCCATATAAGCCTAGCTGTACAACCCAAATTTGAAAAACAAATTTAATTTATATAGGGATGATTTACTGGCTGCCTCTGTCCATCAGAGAAATAGGAACCAGACAAGGGATGAATTTCCAAATACTCATCTATTAGTCCCAGTTGTATTTAAAGAGGGTTAGGGAAGAATTCTGCTTTACATGGATATGGAACCTGTTCCTAAGAATGGTGATTATCTGAGAAACATATCTACCTCTCACTAACATGGCCTATTTCTGTCACAAGCAAAATGTAGGTTTTTTGCTCTAGTAGTTCTGATACTAATTGTTTTGTGGATGTGCAAAATGTTTATCAAAACAGGGTCCAGGGATGCCTTGCATACCAGGCAAATATCACCTCTCAGTAGTCTGTATGATACAGAGAAAACAGGCTTTGAGGTGATTGGTGATGCACATTTTATTTATTATTTTTGTAAGGAACTTTTGTTGAAATTCCAGTTGTTGCATGTGCTTCGTCAAGTACATACCAAAAGGGGGCATTGTATTCTATAATGGGTCTGATGAAGGCCAAGAACAATGGTACATTGACCCTGTCTGAACCCAGATGCCATGCCCTTACATAAAAAGTAAGCAACATAGAAGGATTTTATTACTATCTTGGACACATGTTGGTCAAAGGCTAGTTTACTATCTGCATGAGTTCCCAAATCCCTGAATAGTGAATCATGTTATAGAGGTCTTTTATTAATAACATACTGATAGATGCAATGATAGATGCAAACCAGGGTTTTTAACAAATTTAACTGCTTAAAGCTGTATACCTTTAATATATCTTTCAGTAGGTACAGATTTCTGGAACTACCTTTTGGAATTTCATCAGCAGCAGAGTATTTCAATGTGCTTTAGGTAACAAGACTGAGTAATTTGAAAATATTGTGAATATTATTTATGACAATCTAGGCTGGGTTGCACTAAGGCAAGTATATGACAGTAGATTAATTTATTTTTAATAAACATTTATTGAAAATGAACTATACATAAACAACTAACACATATATCATCAAATAAACAAAATATATATTACAAGCGCATCTAAAATAGCAATAACAAAAAGCAGAACAGTTCCGTCACCACAAGCTTGCATATTAAGAAACACAAAACTCTAGCCCTGCATGAGCATGACTGCTACCTGAATTGATCACACCCTCAGCAACCCTTCTTTTAATTCTCTCTCTTGTCTATTACCCTTCCATGCAATAACATTGTTTATCACATATCCATAATACTGAGCGACCACTCAGCAAACCATTATTGCTCTTAAATTAATCTGTCTTACTGCGTATTGTCTCTGACTCATTTTCCTGGAGCTTCCACCTGCTTGATGTCCTTACCACACTCTGTGAGTGTTCTAATTTAATTCAGCTCCATCCTTGGCAAATAAGACATTTATTTTAATATTTCACACTTAAGTTAACTGTATTTGAGTGCTATTGGTTTATTTTTATTTGCTGATTTTGCACTTTGTGACCACACATTGATTAGAGAGGATCCTGACTGAATCAAGTGCCATCCTTCACTGGATACATATCATGCGTTACTAAATTGCACTTTAAGCCCTTTTAAGTAGTACTGTTATTTATGTGCATTATTTGTTATGTTTTATATAGAAAAACATTTTAGAGTGTTGCATTTTTAAAACTGTTTTGTCTGTACTCCTGCCCTCTGGCTATGTCTACTGTTAGGAGTACTGCTCCCTTTGGTCACTTCTTGCACTTTAGGCAGTTTCATTGTCCATTCTGTGAGTATGAGCCTGGAAGGGTTAGTGCTCCTCTCTGTTGGCAGCTAAGGGTATCCTTGTTGAATTCTGTGCTGTAAATTACCTAAGGAACCTTAGATTGTGCTACCTGTGATTGGCCAGGGGCCACTTCATTGTTATATTGGTTGTTTTGATCCTCTATAAAGGCATCATGTTCACACGAAGCTTTGTTCTAAATAGTAGGTTTAGAAATGCCCTTTATAGATGTAGGCACCTAGAGTTGAAGTTTTCCATTTAAAGCTGCACTACAGGTTTCCATTTTACTTGATTGCTCAAAGATCAACTAGTTTAAGCAGGGTCAAGCACTGCCCTATGTGCTCTGGATTAAATCTGTTTTCTGCAAAAACCTGCAAATTATCTATAAAGGCTCAGTAACAATGGACATGAACTTTCCCTTGTCCAGCCAGCTTGGTGGATATGGGCATCCTGAGGCAATCTAGTAATTATCTTAAGTTGACTGACAACCAACTGATTCTCAAACAAACTTACAAGGCAAGCAGAATGTAAACAATAACACTAGAGGCAAAGCTGTTAAATACAAGCACTCATAATATCAACCAGGTAGTCAGAATTGTCCACACTATACCCACCACATACACACATAGACTCCCATATGTTGATGGACTTAAAGGTAATCTTCATAAACCCCAAATACCTGCCAGACATTGGAACTGCAACAAATATCCTTAGCATCTCACTAAAACATCCACTACAACAGATGCAGTCACATCTCACAGAACCTCAACTTCAAACTTCAAAAGGTAAACCACCACACAACCCACTATTTTTTTCTTAGGAGACTCCATTGTGAGACACATAGATATTCCATTCATCAGGCTGTGCAAGGTGAAAGTCACAGTCGTTCGTCTATCAGGGACCAGGTTCCACCAGATCAAGCATGCACTCAGGTCATTGGACCACACTTATGTATCAGTATGCCTCAGTCTGTAGAGACTGTAGATGACCTGAGACATACCTCCGTGGACTATATAAAGAAAGACATTATGGTCTAGTCCTCACAAATATGGGTAAATCCAGCAACCCGCCCCCTTGTAATATCATCTCTGGTAAGGCCAGACCATAAAGCTGTCTCCTTTGAAATAAAATTAAAACCCCATGACTCCAGCTAACAAAGCCCCCTCACTCCTGAAACCCAAAGAACACAGCTGGCTAGGCAGAATTGTTCACAGGGCCCCTCCCCCTTGAAACCCAAAGAACACAGCTGGCAAGGTAGAATTGCTCACAGAAACTCTGTGCAATCATGTTAACAGATGCATAAAGACAGCTATGCATATCAGGCATAAGCTCAGAGTAAACTCAAAAAACAAGCTACCCTGATAGAATCCTAGCATCAGCAGGTTGAACAACAAAAGGAAGAAAGTCATAGAAAACATTTGGAAATACAACATCTGCAGTATAAAATCTCTCTCATCAACCTAAAAAAACAAGTCAAAGAGCAGCTCTAGTTTATTAAAGACAGGTTTGAGGTAAAAATAGCCACCCAGGCCAAGGACAACCATAGTGCTTGTAATTTACAACAATGTTTTGAACTAATTGTAAGTAGAGCCACCTACATGAAACCAGAAGACATAACAAGTCTACTGCCCCCCACTAGTTACCCTTCAGAAAATACCATCAGACACAAACCTCCAACTATCACCAGGAAGCAGGTCCTAAATGCACACACCAAAGTTAAAAACACTACATCGATGGGCCATGATAATATCCCAGAGCCTCCTAAAGAGCATAAAGTTTGATTTATCAGGAACAATAGATTCACTATTTCACCATCACCTCAAGTCAAGCTTTGTGCCATGTGAATAGAGAATGTCAATGTTCATCCCTCTGCCAAATGGCAGGCCTTCTACAGACCCCAGAAACTTCAGACCCATAAGTCTAACCAGTCTCATATTCAAAGCCATGGAAAGAATTATCATGGAGATGATAAATAATGACACAGAAAATGTTCAGACACTGACTCTATCCTAGTTTAATTTAATCAAAGGCAGATTTAACCTGTTGAACTTGGTGGACTTCTTCAAGTAGGTCACCAAGGCATTGTATGAGGACAAAACCTGACATGGCTAAGCTATTTGATATATCCCATTCAGGCTATTTAAACAAACTTAAAAAATTAGTCATTAACCCGTGTGTCATATTGGATAGCCAACTGACTGTCAGATAGGATGCAGAATGTTAGGATGGGGATTCCCTCTTCATAAAGAGGCCATTCACTAGCAGAGTTCCTCAGGGCTGTATGCTGGCTCTGCTCCTTTTTGACATCTACTTCTCTGAAGTCACAATTAGTATCAAAGGCTTCTACCTGACCAAGTTTGCTAATGACTGCAAATCAGGAGCAGTTACAGAATTCCTACAAGACACTAATATGCTTCAGGAATGGTTTACACATTCAAATAACTGATGCCAGAACTACATTTTAAAACTCAATACCAATAAATGCATAGTAGCACCTGGGGGTGGGTGTTAGTAAGGAGGTAATAAAGGATTTGTTGTGGGGGGGGTCTTCATAGGTAAGTACTAGGCTTACTGCCCTTACAGACCATTTTAAGCCATGCCAATTTCCCTCAAAGGTGAGAATCAAACCCTGTACTCTGTCTCTCTGAGGTAAACACCTTAACCACTATACCAACACCAGTAAGGAAAACACTTTTCTTATTGACGACCTCAGTCCATAAGTGATATGGGGACCAGATCAGGGGAAAATTTATAATTTCCCATCAATCGTCAAGGCTTGTTTGAATAGGATCAGGGAAGACCTCTGTTTTACATGGATGGGGTGCCTGTTCCATAGTGTCGGGATCCCTCCAGCATATTCTGTCACAAGCAAAATTCATATCCCTGGATCTAGTGTTTCTGGTGCTGTTTGTTTGGCACATGTGCCACAGTTCCATCAGGGCTGGGTCTCAGGAACCCTGTAAGCCAGGTCAATATCACCTCTCAGCAGCCTTTAGGAGACTGAATACAGTGGCATAGCCTTTTAGGTGATCAGTATAAGACAGGGTGCTCATCCCCTCAATTCTCTTCGTAAGATACCTTTATGGTAACAAGTTATGTTTTAAAAAAACAAAAACTTCTATGTTAATTTTAAGCAATATAGCATTTTAAGTTATTAGGATACAATGTATAAAGTATCCCTTACATTTTTAAACAAATATTTTTATTTAAATACCAAACATTACAACTTTAAGAAATCATTTGCATATGTAATAAACCAGATTGAATTAAGTGAATGTATATAAACTGCCATTTATGCTGCTTTCATTGTACTTGATAAAGCTCGGTAGGAACCGAGTGAAAGCGCTTGTGTTAAACGTTGTGGTTCGTGTGTTTTGGTGAAATAAAACTTCGTACTAGTGTCAACAGCATTGGAATTATTGCCTCCGCTCAGCCATCCTGGAATTTTGTGTTCTTGGTTTTTGGTGCTTTTAACTTCTTTCTTGACCTTTGTGGGTGTTCCAACTATTGCATGTGCCTAGTTAGATACATGCCAAAGGGGGCGTTGAATGCAATGATAGGTCTAATAAGGGATGAGTAGTGTGGTACTATAAATCCATTGGATCTGGATGTCATACCCTTGCCTATAAGTTGGGTGAGATAAAATGATTTTCTTATTATCTTAGCTACATGTTGATCAAAGACCAAGGCCTACACATGTTCCCAGATCCCTGTCTACTGGGTCAATTCTTAGGAGTGTTTTATTGACGGAGTAATTAACTTGAGTTGAAAGTTTCCCAAAGGACATTATAATGCATTCATTATCATTGAGTTTTAGGACATTTGTCTGTGTTACACCTTTTGCAAGATGTTGGTGTCTTGGGGAGAAACTATAATAGCTCCCAATTTACAGTCATTTTCAAACTTGATGAGCCAGAGGCCCTGAACATTAGCCTTGACTTCCAAGAAGTAGATGTCAAGGCTTGAAAAGGCCCTTGTGGTCATTAGCCTTGTAAACACCTATGAACCTGTGAACTTCTACCTAACTCACTGCCAACTACTTTGCAATTTTTATTTATGATACCTATCCACCTTGTAAAGAACAACCACCCTATATGTCTGCATTTGCCAGCTTCCATTCTATTCAGAATGACACTCTACTTTACCTCTCCAAATATTTTCAAAAATTGTCCTATCCCATTGCACTATTACAAAAATCTGTATCTTCTCACAATCCTTCCACATCATATGCTTTCCACTTATCCCATCTCTATTCCATTTCCATTGGAATTTTCCTTTGAAAAATAGTATCCCATTCCAGCATACAATCATTCCACACATCATGTCTTTGTTTTCATCTGAAAAATATAGGGACTACCCTAGCTCCACATTCTTTAAACCTCCAAACCCTTTCTTGCATTAATGGTTTCAAAATGTGGCAAGGTATCCTGTACCACCTATGAATAAAGCAACACATTTAAGGACAATGATATAGAATGGCTTAGAGATTGCAGCATGTCTCAGATTACTGGTCAGATAAGAGAAGAATGAGGAACAAACACAGATAGGTAAGACAGAGCTGCATATGTGCAAGCAATACTCACATCTGGTTGTGTGCTCATTCATGCACCACACCCAAAATTAATAAATGTACAAATAACTGTTATATGGTTTCATATTACTGTAGATTTTGTTGCAGTTGGCTGTATGCAGAATGATTTCATGTCCCTGCTGCAAAGGTCAGAAAACACAGTAGAACCAAATATCAGATGCAGCAACAACTAATCTGTTGTTACTGCACCTTGCTGCAAAGTTGTTTGTGTGACAAAGAGGGGTAAGGCACCCTTACTATATTCTGAAGGTTCATTGGAGTTAGAGTTCAAATCTAGAATGATGTCGAAATATTTCATGGGTACCAACATGTTGTAGTGTATGTGTCAAATATTGATTTTCCTCATTTCAAGTACTTTTCCCTTTTTCTTTTTTTTTTCCCCTTTTTTTGAGGGGTGGGGGTGGGACCAGTGTTTGTGTGATGCACAGATTAACCCAAACACAGGAAATGGAGAAAAAAATTAATGGCAGGTTTGGCTGTGTTTATCTCATTTGTGCTAATCCTGGCAGTGTACAAACTGGACTACTGGCCCATGCAGAAAGCAGACAGAACACCTGTAGAACACCTGCAAGCAGGGTATCTGTAAAAGGGCAAAGGGCAACAACAATACATTGTTGCAATTTTTGTTTTCGGCCAAGCAACTGCACTTAGTGGTGTTGAGCAGTAGTTAGCAAGGTTCCCCAGCAGCTGCAGCCATTGAACACCTGCAGACAGGACTCAACCAATAATTGAAACTGGATACATTCAATTAGTTCTGTTGGGCACTGCCCAAACATTCTAAGCAGTGTTGCACTGCAGTTAACACAGAGACCTTAAGAATGATTAGAAAATTAGGAAAGGTTATGTGACTAGTCCTGTGGCAACAGGTGTAAATGTAGGATGGCCATACACATGGTCCTGGGTTCTAATGCAGGTTATTCCATACACTTTTACTGTTGTTCCACTTCCCATTGTATTCACTCTCACTTATAAAACTTTAGATAGTGGAGCTAATATGAATTATATGTATGAGGGATGAGACACCATCATTGTGTTTTCAGATGTATAAATGAGGGTATCCTGTCTACTATATTTCTATAAGTATTATTCTGCTATTTGGACATGCATGGCCTTTTCAATTACATAAGACACATACACAACTGGATCTATATCCAATAACTTGTCAGGTCAAATGCACATACATGTGTAACAGCTCAAATTGTCACCTGTATTTATTTATGATTCCTGATATGTCTGAGCAGCACTTCTTCTGTGGCCAAGATGGAAAATCAATGCTGTAGAAGAAAACATTTTGTCCGTTATGCCTAGGTTTAAATCTCACAATTTAAAAATCAATTTTCCTCATTGTATTACATTTATGTCCCTAGTGCATGTCTACAATCTTAACTTACCTAACAGTTACCTTCCAATTTCCAATATATATTTCCAGGCTACATCAGTAGACACCCCTCAAACTAAGGCCAAGTGCCAGATTTACCTTCCAATTTCATTTATTTAATTCCTCCCTGATTGGAACTACTGCTCTCTACTTAACATAGTGCAAACAAGGTTGGTATCATTGGTCAGGTTTGTGCACTACAAGTAAATGTGATAACTGGAATTGGAGGGAAAGCATCAGTTTTCATTGCTCTAGTTTGTCTGGTAGATATGGCTGGCATTAGAGAGGAAGGTGCCAAGTTTCAGGCACTGAGGTGTGGTGTCCAGGAGTCCAGGATATCTGGTGGACTCCTGGTAAAGTGCCACAGACAAAGGCTTCTACAGAGGGACTATTCTGGCTCCCATTACAAGTCTGAGGTGTGAAATAGTGTGGCCCAGGTTGTATCCAGTGCCACTGGCATCCCACGAACTGGAGAGCAGTGTAGGCATCATTTTAATGACCTACATAGGTAAAAAAAGGATACACTCAACCATTGGTTGAATGAGTTTGAAACTGCGGACATCCCACAGCCATATAAGTATGACAATAAGATAGTACTTATAAGACTTAGAAAACCAAACATAGGCAAGACTGGTATGCGTAATGCTCCTCTGTTCTTTTCTGTTTTTTCCCCAGCTGCCACTGAACTTGAGTTCAATAGGCAGATTCATGTTGCTCGAATTGAGAGACTTGAGGGAAGCAAGTGGTATGCATGCAGCAGAAGAGAAGTGTTACTGTAGCTTTAAAAGTTAAAGATAGCTTTTTGGGTCTTTTACACAGTTGTATCAAACTAAACATGCATATCCCAACTGTAAAAGCAAGTATGCATACATACATTAGTCTGTAGCACAATCCAATTGTAGGAGTAAAATATTAGACTTTAGTCAGAGGCTGTGGGTTCAAATACTACAATTCACAGCAATACAGTACTGTTATTTCTTTAATAATATTTACTTTAAATTAAAAACTCCATACCAGTGGCACAAATGCCCTGCTATAAACTATAATATGTATAACTGAAACACGCATATGTGCAATGTGTGCACATTTCAAGGATTACTTTCAGCAACCTGTAGTATAGTGTGCATCTGTTAGGATGTATACTTAAATATAATACTTCAGATAAACCGAGTTGTATAATTATGTTAATAAATTGTATGTCACATACAATGGTACTTATTTTATCTTTTTTTTTTCTCACCCCAACCGTTATTGGTACTTTTTTTTTTTGTTGTTGTCATTATATGTCATCAAAATGTGTCCATATCATCCATGCGTACCACATCTCTAAATGCTACACAGAACAGTGAGGTAGGCCTGCTGCAGTGGATCAGCCTGCCCCTGCTCCACTGGCTCCAGCACCAATGCTGAGCATGTCAGCTAGCCAACCTGGTAGCACTGCCATTCCTGCCGCTGTGCTACCCGTGCCCTCAGGTAGCACTGCCCTGGAAGCTGGTGCAGTGTTACCCTCCAAGAGCAGTGATGGAGGTGATGATTTCATCAACTGCTGGGAGAAGGCAGAGTTGGTGTTTAGGTTCATGCAATGCACCATTAGTGTAGGCCTATGCTGGATGGAGAAGCTGATCTCCCTCATAGTCAGTAGGAAGAGAAGACATCAACACTTCGGTTGCTAGCAGAGTAAGGGGACAATGATAACAGTCCAGTGGGTGAGGACTCAGTTCTCACTGTCTCCAAGCTTGATGGGCATGAGCATGTATTGTCTCCTCCCTCACCCCAATCATGGTGTCCCCCAAACTTTTGTGTCCTCACCATCCCTGTCTCTTGCCTTGTTTGTTTGCATTTGCTTCCTCACCTACCCAACTTACCTGACGCAGACATACCTACATCCCTTACCCAGACGTCCTCTCTTACTAAATTAAAAAAAAAAAAATGGGCACCTGTCCCACCAAAAAAAAAAAATCATCCCATACTTAAGTCCAATTGGCTATGCAACATGATTCATTCTGTTATCCCTCTCTCTAGAGGTGACAGTCCAAATTCAGCTAATGTTCTGCACATATGATCAATTTTTACTGCTGAAGAAATGGATAGCTATGGCACTTTCCTACCTCCCTCCTGTATATTCCTATACTGCTTTCCCTTTGTTCTTCACCTTGTTTGCTCTCCATTTCACAACTTTCCTATCTACCCCATTTTAACACCTATAATCTGGTCAAAAAATAGAATCATACACAACACACATATGTAGCAGAAAAAGTAATGGATTCCTACACTTTTTGGAATCTATGTTTGTGCACAGTTTGGCATCCCTCAGCAATACCAAGCGACAGTGAGCGGCAGTATGATGCAGTGGTTACCTCCGCTCAATACTGCTTAACCCCACTGTGCTATGCCAACACACAACAAGACATGTACTATAAAGAATTAATGTCATTGCATTATAACTGTTTATTCTAAAGTCTTAGAAACACCTGGATTCGAACCCAGTATCATTTGGGCTCAAAAAGAAATGTGTCATTGCATTTACACCTACTGACATAGAGTCAGTTAAGCAGCAGGTGTGTTTCATACACTTAGTATTAACTCCCAGAATTTTCGCAATGCGGCTTGTGTTTGCTGTCTGCTTAAGTTCACGCAGACAGGGAAAGTAATGGAAATGTTTATCTCAAATGCACAAATACTTTGCCAACTGTCATGCAAACCCGCTGCTTGCTGCACTATGGAAAACTAAATATTATTATATTTTGTGCTGTTTGCTGTCCATTTCTTGTTTATGACATTAAAATTACATGTGGAAACATAACAAATTGAAGGCCCTATCTAAAAGTAAATTCAGCCTTGTATTGCCCTCTCCTCCAAGCACTGCAACTCTGGTGTGGCAATTTATTTTTTCACATATATATCAACTTCACTACATAAAGTTGTATGCTGTGTGATATCCAACGCACATCAGTCTGGTAACATGTAGAACTAAAATTATTGACCCATAAGCTTAAACAGCCTTATCTGCAAGGCTATTGAAGGAGTCATGATGGATATTACCCACAGGGACATAGGTGACCTTCAGCACATTTGACCTGACCCATTTTGGTTTTGTCAAGGGTAGATCCTGCTTATTAATCCTACTGAACTTCTTTGATAATGACACCAAAGACCTGAATGAGGGATAGCAGAACATACCACCTATGTTGATTTATCCAAGGCCTTTGACACTATCCTTCATTCAGGTAACATAGAGAAGCTATTGGCTTTACCTTACTTTCAGAATCTTTAATCTGCTGCTGTCCATCTTGCACTCTCTACTGCAAAACTGCAATACTGCACTGTTCACACATTCACTATTATCCCATGTCCTCAACTGTATTCTTGTTTGGCTTGCATCCTTGATGCTAGTTATGCAGATGTTATATTTTTACCTATTTTATTATATTACCTATTCTATAATGTGTTTTGTACCATAGATGCTTGATTTCTGTATTTTGATTCTGTAGCTTTATCATGTTTGTTTTGGGAGCTTTTCTTCCCGGGTGTGTACTGAAAATGGCCTCCCTCTGGCCCAGTAGACCACCCACTAAACAAATGCAAATAAATAAATACATTTCTTTTAATAATATGAAATTGTTTATGGTTATTTACTTACTGCTTCCTTCAGAAGCTGCATTACATCTCCATGACAAACAACTGTCTGAACAGTCTTCAGCTTATTTAAAAGGGAAAGGTAGATTCTATTTGAGTTTGAAATATTTCTAACCTCTGTAGAGTTCATTGCTTCAGAGCCACTGCTGATTTTTCTTCATATCTGTGACTATTGCTGAAACTGGGTAAAAGTCTGTCTAACCAGCTAGAAGAGTACTTCATCATACCTTCTGCAGTGCTTTTCTTTCTGTTTGTCTAAGGCTATTATTTGTATGGTAAGATTTCAAACTGACAGAGACAGCAGATCAAGATTCTTGGACTATAGAGTGTTTTCATCTTGATACCTTAGTCATCAACCATAACTATAGATGCAATGGAGTGCTTCTTTTAACAGTCTGCCTGTAGGAATAATTTTATTTTCATTCCCATGTGCAACTGCAATACTGTTTTATATGTGAACTCAGATCTTTAAAAAGTAAATATTTTTTTGTTTGTTTCTTTGTCAAATGTTATGACTGATATTTTATTTTTCTAGTGAAGGATGTCTTCATAGCATTGGTGTGACTATTGCTGTATGTTTCTTTGAAGATAGACTGTTTAGCCATCAGATATTAATATCAAATTGCTGGTTGACTGATTTAAGGAATGATCAATAATTTAATTCTTGGTATAAGAATAGCAGTTTCACTGGTAGTAGCACACTGTGCATAAAAGTAAGGGACACTGCCACATGTTAACATATGTATGTATAAAAACATTTGATTATGCCTCTATTGCTTTCAAAAAGTTTGTACCAGAAGGGCATAGAAACTGACTGAGCTGGGTGAAATTCTGGGTAATGAGTGATTATAACCTTGTTCTGTAGGTGATAATATATGGCTTATTTAGATGTATTAGGCACAGTTGATGAGCTAAGGCAGTATTGTACATTTGCCATAGCTCAAAAAGTCAGTCATTAAATGCATACATATATTTGTGGTAGTATTACAGACTGCTGCTTCAAAGCCCCTGTCCACTCATCACAGGTACATCTTATCATGTCCATGGTATGCAGAACTAAATGGAAAGTCTAACCCCGGGAGTCAGTAAACTAATTTTTCCATGCAGGAACAGTGTAGCTGCTCCTGCACAGAATATGGCCGCTGAGCGATCCAGTAAACTAGTGCTTTTACATGCACGAGCTGGCCTACACCGTTCCTGCATGCAAACTAGTGCAGAATGCTAATTAATTAATTTGCTGGTGAAAACCATGCAAATGAGTTTCATTAGCAATTCAGGAAGCAGGCAGGTATCCCTGCAAGAACAGTGTTAGTTGCAGAAATTAATTCGGTTACCAGCCGAATACATTTCTCAAATAACAAAATGGAGGCATGACAGCTCCAAAAAAGCATGTATTATACTCTTTAGGCATGCCAATGGCCAAATATATGGCCATTAGCATGGAAAAGTGCTTCATTTTTATAAAAATCAAAGGTTTTGTTTTAGCTGATCTCGGACGTTTGAGCATAGGGCTGAGGCACGCAAACGGGATCATGCTGAAAAATAAAATGTGAAAACTCAATTTTAAGGGAATTCTATATTTTGCCATTATAGTCTATGGCATGCAGAATCAAAACAATACCAGGATACAGTGGTTGTCAAGGAGAAAGGCTCTGGGGTAGTATAGTAACTATGGACTAAGGCAGTGGGGTATGCAAATGAGGGGACATTTACTGAATCACATAAATCTTCTTAGTGCCAAAATGCACCTAACAATATAGGTGCTATAGCACATTTGTGTAACTATGAGAAGCAACAGACATGAAAAAGGGTGAGTCAGGCATTGTGTAAGCACATTGGAACCCTATGGCACACAGATAAGCTTAGCTAAGCACAGCTAAGCAAGGGTGTGTGTCTGAGGCTATATTGACTTATTCCATGAAATGAAGAGCATGTTTGCATCCATGGAGGAACATTTCTTTGTGTTTATTTTAGCTAAATGGGTTTGCATGGCACACAACTGGTCTAAAACAAAACAAAAACAAACCCTGGAAATAGCAGGACTGTTTACATTTGGGCACCAGGTTTGCGTGGCACACCCTGGGCTTAAAAGGGGAGGAAATGGAAAGAAAAAAAAAAGTTAAATAGCAGAATAAAAGCAATCAAGAGCAAATTACATAGCTAGCAGGTGGAATGCATCATAGTCAGAAAATCATACAGGCAGCATCTGTAGCACAAGAGTATAAACTATGCAAACACCTTACAGTCTGGTTTTTCTCACAAACTCTACACCATTGGTGTACACATCTGGGGTAATTTTAACTGGAAAAATGTTAGGGGCTGCCATTGCTTTGATCCATCAATATGTGCAAGAGGCTGAGGGAAGAGAGGAGGATAATGTTGACAACCGCAACAGACCAAGGAGGAGAAGAGTGTTCAGACCAGGGTAACTTATCAGGGACTACATGATCTGGAGATAGTAGAGCGCTACATGGTGGACAGAGACATACTTCAGCAAATCAGCGAGCTGTGCCAGCCTCAACTCAGACCTAGAGCCAACAGAAAGGAACCCATCTGAGTGGATATGAAGGTATGTGTAACCTTTAAAATTCTAGCTACAGGTACTTTCCAAATACTTACTGGGGACATCATGGGGGTCTCACAGGCATCTGCAGCCAGGGTACTCCACCAGTTCCTGGATGCCATGCTACTACATCCCAGTGAGCAGATTTACTTCCCCAACACCCATGTGGAGGGGACCAGCAATATGCATCTCTTCCACCATGTAGCAGAATACCCAGAGGTACTGGGTGTCATAGATTGCACGCACATCCACATCAAAGCACCACCCAGTGAACAGGGTAGGGTCTAGATAAACTAGAAAGGTTTCCCCACCATCAACTGCCAGGTCATGTGCAATGCCCAGGGCATTATCATGACTGTATGTGCTGGCAGCCCTGAAAGCTATCACGACTCCCACATCTGGCGTTCATCACAGCTGTACCAGACATTTGCCAGTGGGGGCATCCCATATGGCCATCTGGTGGGGGATGCTGGCTATCCACTGGAGCCGTGGATTATGACACCCATCAGAAATAGATAAACACCCACACAAGAATGCCATAATGAGGCACATGCACAAATCAAGATCATTATAGAGCATGTGTTCGGGATCCTCAAGTCACGGTTTTGCTGCCTTGACATATCTGGTGGACCCTTGCAGTACTCACCAGCCACATGTGCACACATGTTCATAGGATCATAGAATCATAGGAAGTTACTAGGCTATTGACCCTGAGGCCCTTACAAGCCTAGTCAAGAATTTAGCCCATGTTCCCACAAGTCAGCACCCGATGCCACTGTCCAGCAGGAAGACAGGAATCCTAGGGGTGTACTATTTTCTGTTGCCCATCCAGTTATCCAAGTTGCACTTCTATTCTTGCTTCTGGTAAGCATAACCCTATTTGATGTTCATTATCTTCTCTGCAAATATAAGTATCAGTTCCTCTAATAATTGAATCTCCAGTTACAGGAATATCTTTTCTAACCAGATCTGAAGAATATTCTACTTCTAATACAGTAATATCTGTTCTGTCAGTTGTTACAAAAGAATGATCTTCATCACCATTAGTCTTATTAATCCCACTGTTTTCATTGCATATTAAATTTGTAAGCATACAGTTCTTATCCAGCTGGCTTTGTACATCCACAGCTTGAGCCATGTAGTCAACATCTGTCTTTCTCATCTTTTTTCTTACAGTAGTATTCTTTAGTCCTTATATGTTTAATTCCAATTTCTTCCTTTTCACCTCCCCCTTGCCTCTTTTTCTACCTTCCTTTTGGACTAAAGATTTTCTGATAGAAATGCTATCATTCGTTGTAATCTGTGTGTTACATAACAAAGCAGGGTTCTTTTTAATACGTATTCACTTTACTTTACAGACATTAATCAGTTTATTTTTCTTCCTTGTTATTTGTTCTGAACTTCTTCCTTTCTTTCATTTTTTTGTTTCCTTCTAAACTTCATAGTATGTGCCATGCTACACAATATGATCCTGCAGAAATAGCTGCAGCAGGAACAGCATGGGGAAGGGCCACACAGCCCACCACCATCGCCAAGGTCCCACAGGTAGAGAGGGACTCAGAGGAGGAGGCCCCTGAGCCTGTTCCTGTAAACAGATGGAGGCATACCCAGTATGCTCAGGCCTTGGCAAAGAGGCAATGCATAGCACACACACTGAAACTGTAGGGACCCCAGGGACTGACACCTCTGTGTGACTCACACACACAGTAAAATGGATGACACACACATTGCATTACCTGTAACTTACCATGTATAGGCAGTGTACGGTGAGCATCCAACATAGGTGGCCCTCAAGCAACATCCTCACAACTCCTGCAGGCATAAGGTAAGTCAGTCTTCTCAACAATAAATGAATAGATTAGTATGTTTTGCTAGCATACTTATGGTAATGCTGCATGCATGCAAGGGAATGGGGTGGCCTACTGGGATAGCAGCACACAGATGACAGCTATGTGGGACACCAGGAAATGTATGGCCAAAACTGTCCTCCACACACTATGCAGTAGTACCCTAGGTGTCAAATCCCACAGCAGTATATGTGCGGGGACAACTAACTGGGGGGGGGGGTCATAGGTCACAGGAATGGATGTCAGTGTGGGTGTCCCATACCCACCCCTCACACCCACACAGCAAGTCAGTTGTAGAAAAGAAGAGAAATATCTGGTAAAGGTACACAGATGGTGGCTATGTTTGAATACCCCCTACAGACTCACACAGTGATAGCATAGGAGGACCCGGAGTTGCAGTAAGGCTATGAAGGGTAAGAAGTTTGAAACTCAAATGTATGCCATTACAATATGACCTGTGCTCTTTACTGATATGCCTCTAGTCCCCAAGACAGGGCACAATAGTATAGTAAATGGAACCAAAAAGTAAATCAGATATCAGCACAGTCTGTGCAAATGTGCACAGTTGACAAGTGTGCCCCCCATTTACCCACATAAATGCAGTAAAATGTATGTTTGCAGGGAAATAGCATAGCACACATTGGCAAGGCTGTACCGATACACATGAAAACATGTTGCCTGCCCACAATATACAGGGGTCAATGAGCTATATGTATCTGTGGTTAATACTGTCAGAAACTGGCCAGCACATTCTCCTGGCAGTTGTCTCGTAGTGCCCAAGGTACAGTGTTGTCTTTGACAGGGCCATGTGCAGATAACTGCAGTGCCAACTGTTATGCATGCCAGTGGCACACACTGCTCTGTAACTGAAATACCTAGAAGTCACAGTGATATGTGGAATATATACTGCGCATAGGTGTCAAGGCTTTTGTGAATATAAGTGCTTTTTGGTACTGTTACCAGTGTTTATTCACAATAATCTTTTTTCTTATGTTTGCTTTTACATATAATGGAAATGCCTGCACAGTAGAATGCACTTTGTACCCATACCCAAAACTCCCAACCTCTGACAGCAAAGATCTCTGGACAAGGGCAGAAATAAAAGTGGAACAAAGGCACAATGATAGGCATGTGTTGTAAATATCACCCTTACATACTGAGAAAGTTTAAAATGTGAATGCTACCTTTCTGCTGAGTGGGAGATACTGAGAAAGTTGATAGGGTGAGGGGTTTGCAGTAACGGGAATTGTCTGAAGGTTATATAGTCTGAAACAGTAATATCTGTCATTATTGTGTAGCATTGTTCTTTAATTATATGTAACTAACATGCCATAAAAACACAAGTTTACATAGACAGGATGAAACCTCTAGCCAAACACCTGGACAACCTGCCAAAAAATGTACAGGTGAGAGGTATAGCCACACAAGGATATGACATCTCAGGTTAGAAAGATACCACACAAGCAGGAGATCCCCAGCTAGTATATCAGCAGATTGCTGAACTGTTTACACAGTGCATCATTACACAACTGGCTTTAGCCCCATCTCATAAAATGGCCTTGTTGGACAAGAATATACATAACTGCTCTCATAATATTGGTCTATGCATCATACAACTAGTATTCCTCTGATAAAGCACTGTGATGATCTGATGATGTCTGCCACTAGGTAATGACACTACATTGCAGTGTCAGACTACAGTTATGTCAGTAAATGTCTGCTAAACAAACCCAGTACACTGAAGAAAGTGCTGTGCACTCCTGAGAGGTATGGCTGTAGCATACAAAACCCTGAGCTGGAGTACACCTATTTCTGCAATGGAGTCCCACTCTATCTGTAGAAGGTCACACTAGGCATGCTCCTACACTTAGAGAATTACAGGACATGTCGGAACCCATATCAGAATATATGACTGTATTGTGTATATATGTCTGGCTTACAGACAGCTTACAGACAGTTATGTACACCTCAACTGTCACCCCCCCCCCCCCCACACACACACACACACACACACACACACACACACACACACACACACACACCAGACAGGATTACCCTCAGCTAGCCAATATGTGTAGGTGGCCAATATGTGATATCTCTGCATCTGTTGCATCTGTTGCATGAGATACACACACACACATATATATAGGCAACAGATAACATATGTCAAGCATAAACACACATTGATGTGGGAAAGTAAGAGACAGACAGTGATAGAGAGAGAGAGAGACACACACACACGGGGACACAGACAGAGTGAGTCACACACACAGTTACCCTGAATGGCATATAGTGATGTCCTGCTGTGGACAGTGTATTCCAGTTGTAAACAGTTGCACATGCCAGCATAAAAGGTGAGCCCAACTGTGTAACAGTACTGAGATTGGGTTTATAATATCACATCATCAACTTTACAAGGCGTGTGTGTGTGTGTGTGTGTGTGTGTGTGTGTGTGTGTGTGTGTGTGTGTGTGTGTGTGTGTGTGTGTGTGTCCATAGGTCTAAGTATTAGGAGACTGTTCCCACTCAGTACACTTCACACTGCCCTACTTCACAAGATCTGCCCCTGTCATTCACCTTAGATGTACCATTGAACACCTATCTGCCCTATAACTTCTGTATTATGTGTTGGTTGTTGTGTGGCGGCTACACCAAGGTTGGCAAGGTGCTCCTCCATTGGTGTAATTGGGGCCTGCATAGCAGGACCCCCACCTGTGGCAGAATGGTACCTGGCCACGGCAGCAGCACTTTGCTAGGCATGACACATCAGGTCAGTTGCCCGATGCCTGACCTGATCATATGTGCGACCATGGTGGTCCAAGTTATTCACCCTGTGAAGAAGGTTGTCCCACAGAGTAGTCCACTCCTGCAGATTTTTTTGGCTCCGGCCAAACAGCACCACATGGTGCTGTAGTATTGCTTTTGCAATGGCTGCATTTTCTGCATCAGTGTATGCTGGCTGATGTTGCATGGCACCTAGAAGTCATAAACAGGGAAAGACATCACAGGACCTCATACATTGCCCAGAGTTATCTACAGAGCCAGCACATCAGCATTGCCTATTATTAGCCATCACTTACAACCACATCACACCCATCATCTATCAGCACAGTATGAAGCTGTATTGCATCCTGAGGTGTCATGTTCCCCCCAAAGAGGGCCAGTACATTGCATAAACCACCATTCATCATTCACGTTTGTGTAGAGGGATGACAGTGGCCGCGTTCCTTGCAGATGAGATGTCAATGGTGCTCAGGCTTTGCTTGCATACAATGTGTAATGGAGCTGGAAGATTATGCCTGAGTTCATGTAGGATGCAGACAGGAATGTTCTTAGGTCTCATGGAGACTTGATTTTGTTGACTTTGATTAGGCAGTATGCACCTGCACCCTGATGATGAGGGGAGGGTTTTGGGTGCTGTGCATATCCACCTTCAGTGATGGTGAGCAAACCTGTCTACAGCAGATTGCCTATAGCTATGGTGTGTGTGTATGTGATGTGATTGACCACCATTACAGGGTGGGTTGTGTTGTCACCTCTGAGATTGTAGACATATGTGAAGACGGCCTTGTGATTGCCCTTGGTGGATGTGTCCAATTTGTACTAATAGCCTTACAGTAATCCACCTGGGACCTTATATGCTCATTCAGACAAAGGTTAACTCGCTGCCAAGTTGGTGCCTTCTCCTATTCTGACCTGTACAGCTGACATAGCGACCAGTTATGTGCTTTGTGAATTGCTGCTGCTGTCCAGCAAAGGGAATTACTCTACTTTGGTGAAGACAGGTTTTATAGGTAAGGTATTGCTGAGTCCATACAGCTATGTCGGTGGTCATATGGATGTTTGTAGTAGGCATGGTCACAAAGTCATAACACAGTAAGACACCTCTCCAATTTCAACCTGATACTCATGCTTATTCTAGTACCCATGTCTGTGTCAGGGCTATGCAACAACCAATGGCTGTAGAAATCTAACTCTGTTGGATGCACAGAAACTGAGAATACACACTTGTACAACATGTACAGCTTATTTACCTGACATTTTGCATCCCATATCTGTTGTTATGAGGCAGCTAGGTACACCTACTCATACATAGATGTGCACAGGTAATACATGATATACATTTCTGTTCTATGTCAGTATGACACACTGTATTTACACTCTTGCTGCTCAGTCATTCCTGTCACCCTGTTAGAGCAGGACATCTGGAGGATGCCACACATACATGGGAGCGATGGGCCAAAATTAGTGACACTTTCTTAATATTGCTGTAACACACAAGTCATTTGATAGCACCACAGCCTTTGCATTCAAAGACATATCCTGATCTGGAGGATGTCTGATGCTCATATGGCAGGAAGAGAGGAGAAAGGCTAAGAGAGTGGTAGTGAGGATAGGAACTTTTAATGTTGGCAGTATGACTGGTATAGGGACAGAGTTAGCTGATATAATGGATAGAAGGAAGGTTGATATATTGTGTGTGCAAGAGACCAGATGGAGGGTTGTAAGGCTAGGTGTATCGGAGTTGGGTCCAAATAGTTCTATCATGGTGTGGATGGGAAGAGAAATGGTGTAGAGGTCATCCTGAAGTAACAGTATGGCAGGAGTGTTTTTGGAGGTGAAAAGAGTGTCAGATAGAGTGATGTTAACGAAGCTGGTCATTGATGGTGTAATGATAACTGTTGTTAGTGCATATGCTCCATTAGTGACATGTGTGAAAAGACGTAGTTGTGTCCATATTCATTAAGGATATCCACACCTCCAGGCTAGTTGCTCAGCATAATGCATCCAAGGTTATCCAAGTGCAACTAACTCTGGGCAAAAGTGCAATCCAAATTGTAGCTTGCTACAGATCCCCCACCATGCCCCAGGATTCCCACTTCTCTTTTCTTAATATACTGGAAAATATTAGGGTTCAACCAAACACGCTAAAAATGGGCGATTTCAACTACCCCACCATTAACATGGAAAACTACTCATGTACTAACTCCATCACTCAACGCTTTCTGGAATTCATAAATTCCAATGCCCTGGATCAACTTATCCACACCCCCACCAGCGGCAACAATAATCTAGACCTAGTTATTACCAACATGAGTGACCGATGTTCCACACCTGAAGTCAACGTCTCGTTGGTCAGATTCAACCATAAGCTAATCACCCTAGATATCCACATCCTGCCCCCACCTCCCATTAAGGAAACCATGGTAAAACATTTCTCCAAAGCCAACCTCATGCTTCTTAAGACAGAAGTGATGAACTTCATGACACCTATGCAGATGGACAATACAGTTACGAGTGCTGAATCCTACACAGATGCACTCTATAAGCACTTACACAAGTGCATTGATCATGCTATCCCAAACAGAACCAAGACGCTATCTTCCAAAAAATGGAATCCAATCTGGGGGTCCCCTGCCATAAACAAACTCTTCAACAGAAGGAAGAAACTGTTGCAAAAGAGAGTAAAATCCCATGAGTGGAACAGTTCTCTGGTCAGCTTCAGTAATAAGTTGAGATCTCTTATAAGATCCTCCAAAGCTAGCTATGAAAACAAAAAAGACACTGATTCTGGTGACAACCACAAAGCATTCTATAGCTATGTCAGGAATCTCAGTGACAACACCCAGATCTGCTCTGAGTTACAGCACAATGGCACGAAAATTACAGAACCAACTGATATTGCCAACATCCTCACAGATAGGTTCAGTGCTAACTTTACCCCCCTTCACCCCTAAAGGGTTCATAGCTATACAGGAAGAATGCAGAGTCCCTGTAATCACAACTGCACAGGTAAAAGCTGCACTCTCTAAAGCCAGAAACACAGCATCCATGGGACTGGACAACATCCCAGGCTGCATTTTACATGAACTTCAGAATGAACTGGCTCCCCACCTAAGCATCATGTTCAATCAGTCTCACATCAGGTTTTGGGCCCACTGAATGGGGCACAGCAACAGTTATCCCACTCCACAAACGGGGAGCCACCACTGATCTCGGGAACTATTGATCTATTAGCCTGAAGAGCCCGGTCTGTAAGGCCATGGGACGTATCATCATGAAACTCATAAACAAAGACATTGATAACCTCCAAACTCTGGAACCCACCCAGTTCAGGTTTGTGAAAGGTAGATCATGCCTCCTGAACCTGATAGACTTCTTTGAGACAGTCACCAAAGCCATAGATGAGGGTAAGGTGTTCACACATCTTATCTTGACCTCGGCAAGGCTTTCGACACCATCCCCCATTCTGGAATTATAGCCAAACTCACTAAACTAGGTGTACATCCCTACATCACAAGATGGGTTGCCAAATGGCTCACTGACAGAACTCACACTGTAAAAGTTGCAGACTCCAAATCTGACTTCAGTGGCAAGCGGAGTACCACAGGTTTCAGTCCTGGGACATCTCCTGTTTGATATCTACTTTTCTGAAGTACAGGCTAACATTCAAGGACTTTGGCTAACAAAGTTTGCAGATGACTGCAAACTAGGAGCCATAGTTGAGTCCCTGAATGATGTGGACATCCTACAGAAGGGTCTCACTGAGACAGATGAATGGTGTCAGAGCCATGGCCTCAAGCTCAATGCCAAAAAGTGCATTGTCATCCCCTTTGGTAAAAATTCTGTACTCATGAACTACAACATAGGCAGCAGTCTACTTAATGCCAAATGTGTGATAAGAGAACTTGGGACCCAGGTGGACAGTAGTCTCTCCTTTGATAATCACATCACCACAGTAGTCAGGAAATCATTCTATGTGGCACACCTCATCATAAAATGGTTTTCATCCAGGAAAAAAAAAAGGTCATTGTTCCCCTCTACTTGACACTCATTACACCCATTATAGAGTACAATGCCCATTTTGGAATGTACCTCACAAGACATTTGCAGCAGCTGGAAAGGCCATAGAATTACCTCACAAAGAGGATTACTGGCCTCATACAGATGCCCTACACTGACTGTCTCAAAAAACTCCAGCTTTACTCCGTAGCATATCGCCTACTCTGAGGTGATTTCTGCCTAACATATAAAGCTGTCAAACCCAGAGCTGTTGGACATGCTACACTTAAAGAAATCCAAGTCCCCCCGAGCTACATGTTCTAAGGACCTAAACCTTGTCATCACAATAAACAGGACATGCTGGAGGGATAGATTCCTGCCCCAGAGACTTCCAATACTCTGGAAAAAGCTACCCATCTATGTCAAGCAAAGTTTCTCATTAGCACACTTCAAGAAAAATCTTGATGAGTGGATGGGAAATAGGAAATACACCCCGGGATCACTTCTGTGGCTTTGCTTGACAGGGGCACAGGAAAATAACTTTCTTGGGTGGAATAAACAAGGGAACCTTGTTGGCTAGGCTTACTTAGGAACTAGGGCCAATAGCCTAGTACCTACCTATGAACCTATGAACCTATGAGACAGAAAAATCTTGGAGTGAGTTCGATGAAGTGGTGATGACTGTACCCAAGGGTGAGAGAGTGGTGATTGGAGCAGCTTTCAATGGGCATGTTAGTGAAGGGAACAGAGGGAATGCGGAAGTAATGGGTAGGTACGGTGTTAAGCAAAGGAATGCAGAAGGTGAGATGGTGGTGGAGTTTGCAAAAAGGATGGACATGACTGTGGTGAATACACATTTTAACAAGACAGAAGAGCATAGAGTGACATACAAGAGTGGAGGAAGATGCACACAGGTGTATTATCTCCTATGCAGATGGGCCTGTTTGAAGGAGATTGGGGACTGTAAATTGGTGTCAGGGAAAAGTGTAGTTAGGCAGCATGGATTGTTGGTCTGTGGTATGTCGTTGGTAATCAAGAAGAAGAGGAGGAGTGTGAGGGTTTCCTCTGTACTTTAAGTGCTAGTCACAAAGTTTGAGAATTCATTTTATGCTCAATTTCTGAGTGACGTGGTTGGCTACAATCACCTACATTAGAAGATGAAGTTAAGTGCAAACTTTCAGTACTGTGTCTTATTCTTCTGTTAAATGCAAGCTTGAAGTTTTAAAAGTACTGTACTTTATTTTTTCTGTCACCTAATTGTTTCACTGAATAGTGTGTGGTGGGTCTCTCTGCAGTTAGTTCCCCACCCACTCGCCCTCTGTGTTCTTGTCTTGGTGTTAGTGGCTCTGGAATTGCCCGCCCCTCCTGTAAGTCTGTATTTGAACACTCTTCCTGGGTCCATCTCATTTGCTCACTTAACCGAGTACAGTGAGATCATATTCTGAGTCTAGTGTTCACTCTACTTAATACAGAGAGAAGATTTGAGAAGGCCAACCCACTTAGGTTCTTCCTTCCTCTCTCCTTGCACTTTACTAACAAAAAAAATTGCACTTTATTCATCTGATTTTACTGTATTTGTGTTTCCACCTACTTTATTTTGCTTTTGCCTCTCCTTAAAAGTACTCAATTTTATTTATTCTGCTGCATTTATTACTGCTTGGTAGTAGCCTGATTAAATTGTAACTGTTATTCCAAGTCTTTTGGTTTAAGCACTTGGGCTTCCTACCACTGTTTCACATTAAGGCTTGTGGTCTGCACTTTTGTGGCAGGACAGGTAGCTTACATACTTTTAAGTTGGGAATTGCTGATTGAAGGCTCAGTGTCTGCTATTCTAAAAGTGTATTAGTTCTGGTTTAAGCACTTGGGCTTCAGGCCAGTTATTCTACATTAAGAAGGTTTGTGGTCTGAACTCTTGTGGGAGAAGAGGCTGGATTCTACCCTTCTGGGCTGAGAATTTCTGGCCACAGGCTTATTGTGCCTGCTTACTTAAACTGTTTCTTTCTGAAACTGGTGCACTTTGTTGCTGCAGCATAGACCAGATTCTGGCCTGCTGAATCTAGCTTTGTTTGTGTAACTTGAGCAATGATCCAGGCCATTTTTTTGGAGAAGGTTCCCCTGCACCCTAGTGGCAGGAGTGTGCAGTTAGAAGACTGCTGGAACAGGGCTCAGTTTTGAGCTTTTTTCTGGTTAATTGGGTAACTTGTTTAAATCACTTTGTTCATTTTCAATTGTTTTATATATATAAAAATATTGCACTTTATTCATCTGCTTTTACTGTATTAGTGTTTCTTTCTACTTTATTACTAGGGGCATTGACTACAACTCTGATCTGAGATATATAACAATAAGTATCCTTTTCTGTGTATTTAAAGTGTTTTTTTTTTATTGTATCTGATTTATTTTCTGAAAAAAAAAAATATATACTTGTTTCCCATCTTTCTAAGCTAGTATAGTGCAGTTTTCAGGCTATTGCTGAATTCAGGGCTGTGTTACAAGTCTCTGTGTTTGCCCATAATACCTTACTTGGATAGAAGGAAGTTTTTCTGTTCACCTGTGAGAGAGGGGAGCTTTGAGCAGCCTATCTGTCCCTGGAGGAGTGTTATCAGCCCAGAAATTAGTAGTTTATTGGCCATTTTGGGCTAATTTCTATCTCTTTCATTTCCCTGCTATAAAAAACGCATTTGCCCAGTTTTGCGTGCCGGGCAGTGCCGGTTAGTTAGGGCATAACTATTCCCGGCTCCACAAAGTCTCGTCTTCAAATTTTCCCTTGGAACTAGACAAACTTTCAACTTAAGCACTCAAACCATTCATTTCAAAAACTGGCACTTGCTCAAAACACATAGCAAGCACTTATAAACCCTAGCACTAGACCGTCCTATACTGTACAGAAGGACAAGACTCTCTATTCGACCTTACCAGCTAATCAATTAAACAGTTCACTGTACCTATCCAGGCATGTCCAGAGGGCAGTTTCAGGTGTACTCTTCAGTACAACTGGTGAATCTTGGCATTTTGAGGCAATGTTATAACTGTCTCATGTACACAGACAACCCTTTCCTCCTACCACCAAACACTAATACATACGAGAGATGCAATTATACAGCCAAACTGGAGGCTAAGCTCTCTCAACCCAAGACCAGATTGGACAGTCAAGAGGAGAAGGGAAATACTTGCATCACACCACCAGTCTCACATAGACCCATTAAACCAGCACCGGCAAAAACCACACGTAAATACACAAAAACATACTCAGAGGTTCTAAATAAAAATCTGCAAAAGCAACAGAGACCTCCAAAGCAGACATCCAAGCAATCTCCATCCCTCAGCACAAACCATAAAACACATACTTCACAAAACCAGTGTGCCATGCAAACACAGCCCTTAAGGCAAAATAACATACCCAACACACTAGTAATAGGTGACTCTATAGTCAGGCACAATGACATCCCACTCACTAGGATGAACAAGGAGAAGGTTACTGCTAGCTGCCTGTCAGGTGCCAGGATCTGCCACATAACACAAGCACTCAGGTCAGTCCAGAACAAGTACAAATATGACTCTGACATTGTCCATGCTGGTGTGAATGACCTGAGCCATAACTCCCTGGACTACATGAAAAGGGACATGGATGAGCATTCTGATCATGTAGCCCAGGCTGGTATGACCCTGACCCTGAGTATCATCCTTCCATCACCAAGAATGATACCACAGTATAAAGAACAAATTATCAGTTTCAACAATTGGCTAAGTTTCTGGTGTCATTCAAAGGGGATCCAGTGTCTGTCTGCCTGGGATGACATGCTCGACAAGTCACTCTGCTTTGCTAGAGATGGCTTGCACCTGTTGCCCTTTGGCTTTTGAATACTGGCCAAGGTTCTTGCCACCCCAATAGTGCCTTTTTTAGGCAAGGCTCAAAAGACAAACCCACCATCATAAATAGCACAAGTAACAAAAAACTGAGGGTAATGCTACTCAATGCCAGAAGTCTAAACCTCAAAATGAACGCACTCCTCAGTATGGAGAAAACCGATATATTTGCAGTAACAGAAACCTGGTTTAAGGCTCCAGAGAGCACCCCAGCACTACCAGGCAACAACTCATACCATACATTTCAGCCACAGAACCCGGAGCGAAATACAAAAGGCAGGGGTGTATCCATATTCATCAAGGATACCCACACCTCCGGGTTAGTGGCACAGCACGATGCTTCAGAGATCATTCACATGCAACTAACAATGGGAAAAACTGCAATTCAAATAGTAGCTTGCTACGTATCACCCACCATATCCCAGGACCCCAATTCCACATTTCTGGAAACACTGGGAAACATAAAGGTCCTACCAAACACCCTAATATCGGGTGACTTCAATTACCCAAACATTAACTGGGAGAACTACTCAAGTACTAACTCCCTTGCCCAATATTTCCTAGAATTTATAAACTCAAATGCCCTGGATCAACTGGTCAACATTCCCACGAGAGGTGACAACATACTGGACCTGGTTATCACCAACATAGGTGACCGGTGTTCCACACCAGAGGTCAACCCCTCACTGGTTAGACCTGACCATAAACAAATCACTCTGGATATCCACATTCCACCCCCACCTGTGGTCAAGGAAACCACAGTGAAAAACTTTTCAAAAGCAAACTTCACATTACTTAAGACAGAGGTGAAACGTTTCAAAGCCCCGATGCTAAAGGATAACGCTGTCCAAGCTGCAAATTCCTTTACTAATACATTCTACAGGCACCTACAAGAATGCATGGATCATGCTATCCCAAGCAAAACTAAGACTCACTCCTCCAATAAAAGGAAACCAGTCTGGTGGACCCCTGCCATAAACAAGCTATACAAGCTATCCAAGTGCAACTAACTCTGGGCAAGACAGCAATCCAAATTGTAGCTTGGTACAGACCCCCCACCATGCCCCAGGATTCCCACTCCTCATTTCTTGATACACTGGAAAGTATTAGGATACAACCTGACACCCTAATAATGGGCGATTTCAACTACCCCACCATTAACTGGAAAAACTACTTATGTACCAACTCTTTTGCTCAACATTTTCTGGAATTCATAAATTCCAACGCCTTGGATCAACTTATTCACACTCCCACCAAGGGCAGCAATATCCTAGACCTGGTCATTACCAACATGGGCAACTGGTGTTCCACATCAGAGGTCAGTTCCTCGTTGGTCAGATCCAACCACAAGCTAATCACCCTAGACATCCACATCCCACCCCCGCCCCCATCCCAAATTAGGGAAACCACCGTAAAAAACTTCTCCAAAGCCAACTTCACACTTCTTAAGACAGAAGGGGCCATCTTCATGACACCTATGCAGACGGACAATAGAGGTACGACTGCTGAATCTTACAAAAATGCACTTTATAAGCACTTACACAAGTGCATGGGTCATGCTATCCTAAATAGAACCAAGATGCTATCCTCCAAAAAAGGAAGCCAATCTGGTGGTCCTCTGTCATAAACAAACTCTACAACAGAAGAAAGAAACTGTTGCAAAAAAGAGTAAAAGCCCATGACTGGAGGAACTTCCTGGTCAACCTCAGTAAGAAGCTGAGATCGCTCATAAAGTCCTCCAAAGCTAGTTACCAAGACAAAATTGCCACTGACTCTAAAGACAACCACAAAGCATTCTATAGCTATGTCAAGAATTTAAATGGCAACACTCAGATCTGCTCTGAGATACAGCACAATGGCACTATATATACAGAACCAACTGATACTGCCAACATCCTGGCAGATAGGTTCAGTGTTAACTTTACCCCCCTCTCACCCCCTAGAGGGCCCATCTCTATACCGGAAGAATGCAAAGTTCCTGCAATCACGGCTGCACAGGTAAAAACACACTCTCCACAGCCAAGAACACAGCATCCATGGGACCTGACAATATCCCAGGCTGCATTCTACATGAACTACAGAATGAACTGGCACCCTACCTAAGTACCATGTTCAATCATAGCAGGCTTTGTGCCCACTGAATGGCACACCATGATGGTTATCCCATTCCACAAAGGGGGAGCCACGACGGACCCCGGGAACTACCGCATCATTAGCCTGACGAGCCTGGTCTGCAAGGCCATGGAAAGTATCATCATAGAACTCATAAACAAAGACATTGGTAATCTCCAAACTCTGGACCCTACCCAATTCAGATTTGTAAAAGGCAGATCATTTCTCCTAAACCTGATTCACTTCTTTGAAGCAGTCACCAAAGCCATAGATGAGGGTAAGGTGGTTCACACAGCTTATCTAGATCTCGCCAAGGCTTTTGACACCATCCCCCATTCTGGAATTATAGATAAGCTCACTAAACTAGGTATAAATCACTATATCACAAGATGGGCTGCCAACTGGCTCACGGACAGAACCCACACTGTGAAAGTAGCAGACTCCAAATCTGTCTTCAGACCAGTGACAAGTGGAGTACCACAGGGTTCAGTCCTGGGTCCTCCCTGTTTGGTATCTACTTCTCTGAAGTACAGGCTAACACAGAAGGTCTTTGGCTAACCAAGTTTACAGATGACTGCAAACTAGGAGCCATAATCAAAACTCCTAACGATGTGGACATACTACAAAAGAGCCTCACTGAGACAGATGCCTGGTGTCAAAGCCATGGCCTGAAGCTCAATGCCAAAAAGTATTTTGTCATCCCCTTTGGTAAAACCTCTGTACCCATGAACTACCACATAGCTGGTAGTCTACTTAATGCTGCAAATGTGATAAGAGACCTTGGGACACAGGTGGACAGTAGTCTCTCCTTTGATAATCACATCGCCACAGTGCGTGGCTCATCTCATCACAAAAGGTTTCTCATCCAGAAAAAAAGAGGTCATTGTTCCACTCTACTCATCACTTATTAGATCCATTATAGAGTACAAAGCCCCTCTTGGTATGTACCTCACAAGACATCTACAACAACTGGAAAGGCCACAGAGATACCTCACAAAGAGGATTACTTGCCTCAAACAGATGCCCTACACAGACTGTCTCAAAGAACTCCAGCTTTACTCAGTAGCATATCGCCTACTCAGAGGTGATCTCTGCCTAACATACAAAGCTATGTCAAACCCAGAGCTGTTGGACATGCTCCACTTAAAGAAATCCCAATCCCTCTGAGCTACACACTCTAGGGACCTAAACCTTGTTACCACAATAAGCAGAACATGCTGGAGGGATTAGATTCCTGTCCCAGAGACTTCCCATCCTCTGGAACAGACTACCTATCTATGTCAAACAGAGCTCCTCATTAGCACTTTTCAGAAAAAATCTTGATGATTGGATGGGAAATAGGAAATTCACCCTAGGGATCACTTCTGTGGCTCTGCTTGACAGGGGCACTGGAAAATAATTTTCTTGGGTGGCGAAAGCCAGGGTACATTTTTGGCTAGGCTTATATAGGCCTTAGGGCCAATAGCCTAGTACCTACCTATAAACCTATGAACCTATGAACAACAGAAGAATTAAAATAGTACAGAAAAGAGTAAAATCCCAAGAAGGGAAGGCATCCCTGATCAGTATCAGCAAGAAACTACGATTCCTCATAAAATCATCCAAGGCTAGCTTCGAAAGAAAACCTGCCAAGGACTCCAAAGATAACCACAAGGCATTCTTTAGCTATGTCAAGAATCTAAGTTGCAATGCTCAGATCTGCATGGAGTTAGTGCAGAATGGCACAAAATACACTGAACTGACCAATATCGCCAACATCCTGGCAGACAGGTTCAGTGCAAACTTCACCCCCCTCTGACCCCCAAAAGGGCCGATAACCAGACCAGAAGAATGTAGAGCCCCTGAAATCACAGACATTCAGGTTAATGCAGCCCTTTCCAATGCCAAAAATACAGCATCAATGGGACCGGGTGGTGTGCCAGGCTGCGTCCTACACGAGGTCAAAGACAAACTAACCCCTCAACTAAACACACTGTTCAAACTCAGCCTCTCCACAGGCTATGTACCCATAGAGTGGTGCACAGCAATGTTTATTCCACTCCACAAAGGTGGAACCACAACAAACCCTGGGAACTATCACCCTATAAGCCTGACTAGCTTGGCCTGCAAGGCTATGGAGCGCATCATCATGGAACTCATTAACAGAGATATTGGGAACCTCCAAACACTGGACCTGACCCAGTTCAGCTTTGTTAAGGGCAGATCATGCCTCCTACACCTGGTGGAAGTCTTTGATACAGTTACCAAGCCTATAGATGAGGAAAAGGTGGTACACACAGCCTACCTATACCTCACAAAAGCCTTCAACACCATTCCCCATTCTGGTATTATAGACAAGCTCACCATCCTGAACATAAACACCTATGTCACAAGATGGGTTGTCAACTGGCTCATGGACAGAACCCACATGGTGAGAGTTGTGGGAGCTAGGTCTGACTCTAAACCGGTTACAAGTGGCATTCCCCAGGGCTCAGTTCTAAGACCCCTCCTGTTCGGCATATGCTTCTAAGAGGTACAGGCAAGCACAGGAGGACTATGGCTTTCCAAGTTTGCAGACAATGGCAAACTAGGGGCTATAATTGACTCTCCAGCTGGCACAGACATCCTTCAAAAGGGTCTCACTGAGATGGATACCTGGTGTCAAAATCATGGCCTCAAGCTAAATGCCAAAAAGTGCATAGTCATCCCCTTTGGAAAAAAACAAAGTACCCACAAACTACCACATAGGTGGTAGTCCCCTAAATACAGAAGATGTAATAAGGGATCTGGGGACCCAAGTAATCACATTGCCAAAGTGGTTAGAAAATCCTTCTATGTTGCCCACCTAATCACAAAAGGGTTCACATCTAGATCAAAGAGGTCATTGTGTCCCTCTACTCATCACTCATCAGACCCATCATAGAGTACAATGCCCCATTTGTGATGTACCTTACAAGACACCTGCAACAGCTGGAAAGACCCCAGAAGTACCTCACCAAGAGGATCACTGGCCTCAAACAGATGCCCTATGCAGCTCAACTGAAGAAACTTCAGATGGACTCAGTTGCATACCACATACTCAGAGGTGATCTCTGTCTGACATACAAGGCCATGTCCAACCCAGAATTGATGGACATGCTCCACCTAAAGAAAACCATATCCCCTAGAGCCACACACTCTAGGGATCTAAACCTCACCACAACAATAAATAGGACATGCTGGAGGGATAGCTTCCTGTCCCAGAGACTTCCCATGCTTTGGAACAAGATTCCAATCTACATTAGGCAGAGCTCCTCACTAACACTCTTCAAGAGAAACCTTGAGGAGTGGATGTGAAACAGAAAGTTTACCCCGGGGATCACTTCATTGGCTCTGCTGGACAGAGGCACAGGAAACTAATCTAAGGGGGCAGCAAAAGCCAACACATTCTGGCTAGGCTTATAAATGCCTTTGGGCAGATAGCCTAGTACCTAATTATGAACCTATGAGGGCAGCACCCAGGATCAAATGGTGGAAACTGAAAAAGGGTGATTTTGATGTTGAGTTCAGGGAAGAGTTAAGACAGGTAGTGGGTGGCAGTAAAGAGTTACTGAATATCTGGGTAACTAATGCACAGCTAGTAAGGAAAATTACTAGAAATGTGGTTGGTGTGACATCTGGACAGAGGAAGGAAGACAAGGGGACCTGGTGGTGTAATAAGGAAGTACAGGGGAGTATACAGAGAAAGAGGTTGGCAAAGAAGAAGTGGGATTGTCAGAGAGATGAAGAAATTAAACAGGAGTATAAGGAGATGAGGCGCATGACAAAGAGAGAGGTGGCAAAGGCTAAGGATGAGGAGTATGAAGGGTTGTATGAAAGGTTGGACACTAAGGATGGAGAATAGGACCTGCACCAATTGACAAGACAGAGGGACCGAGCTTGGAAGGATGGCAGCAGATAAGGGTGATAAAGGATAATGAGGGAAATGTACTCACAAGTGAGGAGAGTCTGTTGAGCAGTTGGAAAGAGTACTTTGAGGGGCTGTGGAGTGAAGAGAATGGGAGAGATAGTAGGTTGGATGATGTGTGTATGGTGAATCAGGAAGTGCAACAGATTAGCAAGGAGGAAGTAAGGATAGCTATGAAGAGGATTAAGAATGGAAAGGCTGTTGGTCCATATGACATACCTGTGAAGCATGGAGGTGTTTAGGAGAAATGGCAGTGGTCTTTTTAACCAGATTGTTTAATGTAATCTTGGAAAGTGAGAGGATGCATGAGGGGTAGAGAAAAAGAGTTTGATTACAGATTATAAGAATAAGGGTGATGTGCGGAGTTTTATTAACTACAGAGGGATAACATTGATCAGTCACAGCATGAAGTTATAGGAAAGAGTAGTGGTAGCTAGATTAAAAAAGGAGGTGAGTATTAGTGATCAGCAGTATGGTTTCATGCCAGGAAAGAGCACTACACATGCAATGTTTGCAATGAGAGTGGTGATGGAGAGGTACAGAGAATGATGGAAGGAGTTGCGTTGTGTCTTTGTGGACTTAGAGAAAGCATATGACAGGGGCCTAGAGAGGATTTGTGGTATTGTACGAGGAAGTCAGGAGTGGCAGAGGAATCTGTAAGAGTGCTCCAGGATAAGTACAAGAGTAGTGTAACAGTGGTGAGTTCTGTGGTGGGAGTGAGAGGTGTGTTTACAGTGGAGGTGGGATTACATCAGGGTTCAGATCTAAGCCCTTTTTTATTGGCAGTGGTGACGGACAGGTTGACAGACAAGATCAAACAGGAACCCCGTTGACTGTGATGTTTGCAGATGACATTGTGACCTGTAGTGAGAGTAGGGAACAGGTTGAGGAGACCCTGGAGAGGTGGAGATATGCTCTAGACAGGGGAGGAATGATGGTCAGCAGGACTAAGACAGAATATATGTGTGTGAATCGGAGGGAGGATAGAGGAATGGTGAGGATGTAAGGAGTAGAGTTTGCAAAGGTGATGAGTTTAAGCACTTGGGATCAACAGTTCAGAGTAATGACACTTGTGAGGGAGAGGTGAAGAAGAGAGTACAGGCAGGATGGGGAGGGTGGAGAAGAGTGTCAGGAGTGATTTATGACAGATAGGTACCATTAAGAGTGAGAGGGAAGGTCTACAAGACGGTAGTGAGACCAGATATGTTATATGGGTTGGAGACAGTGGTATTGACAATAGACAGGAGTCAGAGCTGGACATGGCAGAGTTAAAGATGTTAACATTTGCACTGGATGTGACAAGGGAAGCACAGGATTAGGGATATGTATTTTAGAGGGTCTACCCAGGTTGTACGGTTTGGAGACCAAGCCAGAGAGTAGTGGGATTATGTTGGTTTGGACATGTGCTGAGGAGGGATGCTGAGTAAATTGGGAAAAGGATGGTAAGGATGAAGCTGCCAGGTAAGACGAAAAGAGGAAGGCCTAAGATAAAGTGTACGGATGTGGAGATAGAGGACATGCAGGTGATTGGTGTGACAGAGCAGGGTGCAAAGGACAGGAGGAAATGGAGACAGATGATCCACTGTGGTTTCCACTAATGGGAACAACCAAAAGAATGTGAAGGAGATGTTGTAATGTCAGTCTTCAAATAATAGACATAACACAACTCTATGAGTACATGACTACAAATATAAGGCACACATACTGTCAGTGTGCAGAACACTGGACAGTTGAATGGTATAAGCTCAGTATATCACATGCAGTTCAACACACATATCTGCAACAATATTTCACAATGCAAATACCCTGTATAGGTCTCCCACATTTCTGTGACAGATACGTATACCATAGTTGTATTCACAATTAACATATGGATATCTTCGGCATCCCAGTAGCTGGCCTAGTAGTGTCACAGTCAGTATTGTCCAACACACACTCCAGTAATTGTCATATGTGAGCCATCCTTTCCTGGGGTGACTCAGGGGCCTGAGCTGTGATCTATGTCACTGCAGACAGACTCAGTTGCTATGGCCATAGGTTCTGATCAGCAATATATCAGTACAGCAAGTCTTGTTGAGACATATTTATTTAACTTCCTATTTCCCATTATTACATACTCCCTACTGCATTCTATTACACACTTGCTTGTTTGAAATACCTTTTTTCCAAGTATGGATGGTTTTATTCCACATTGTGTAGCTTGGTTTCTTGGTCTGTGTGTGTGTGTGTGTGTGTGTGTGTGTGTGTGTGTGTGTGTGTGTGTGTGTGTGTGTGTGTGTGTGTGTGTGTGTGTGTGTGTGTGTGTGTGTGTGTGTGTGTGTGTGTGTGTGTGTGTGTGTGCGTGTGTGTGTGCGTGTGTGTGTGCGTGTGTGTGTGTGTGTGTGTGTGTGTGTGTGTGTGTGTGTGTTTCTTTCTTCCAGATGTAGGGTATACATCTGTGTGGCATAGGCAGCAGGTTGCCTTTTGTAGGTAATGCTCATGAGCAGCTGATGGCCTGTGCACCAATTGGTGTCCCCCACTTGCTAATTGCATGCAGAACAGCTGTGGTGTTATTCCTATAACCAATGGCATGGCAACACACTCCTATAATTGGGTATACTTCATGAGGGTGTTGGCCCTTTTCCCTGCATGTGAGGAAAATTGCATTGAGGTGTGTGAACAACAGCATCATACAGGGTAGTTGGAAATGCCTCTTACAAATAAAACTGTGGAGACAGCCCAACAAACTGGGGGAGAATGTTCCAGACATAAGGACAGAATGTAAGTATTGCTGTTATACAGTTGAATTAATGCAAGTTTAACAGGGTTTGTGTGGACATGGCTTTTCTGTGTGATTTTAAGTCTGATAGTATTATGTGGGTGACATAACTAAAACTATAGGGCTATCTGCAGAATGGCCAGATTTTGGACTCTTATGTTTGGTGTGTTTCTCAGACATATTTTGTCTGTGGAAAATCAGTAGCATACTGTGGGGATTGCAGTCAGTAAATGGTATCATCCATTTGTGTTTCTGACTTCATATCCCTCATTAAAGATATGTTACAACAAACCCTGTTACACCAGCAACTGTCTCAGTTTGTAACAGCAATATTTCACATATGCCCCTTTTTGGGGCCTCTGTCCCCCAAGTACGTCAGGCTTTGTCCAGATGTCATACAGTAGGAGGGTGATAGGTAGGGTATATCATTATTTAGTGCCTTCATTCATGATACCATCCCAATGATGTATCAGAGTGCCAAACATGTTATGTGTAAGAGGCCTTATATATGAGGACAAAGCCTGGACATTCTGTGGGACTCTGAACAGTTGAGAGGTCTGTATATTTCTGGCAATTGTTGACAGACTGTCAGGCTTGTGTAGCAGTGCAGTGTGTAAATGTTATCTGGCCTGTGTAGGGAGGGGGTAGATGTATGTGTTATGGCTCCTTTTTTATCTGCCTGTGCATGCTGCTCCAGTTTCTGGTGGTCTATCGGCTGTATATGTTTGTAGGGGCAGACTGAGACATGTCCCATACCACGGTCAGGTGTCATACTACACTGTGAATTGGGTCAGTATATGTAGGGGTAGTGTGTGAGTGGCAAACATATTGAGATGTTTTAGTTCAAACAGTCCTTATACTGTACTGTTCCTTTCGCTTACCTGTATGTCACTGTGACTATGGTGGACTTGGTTGTGGGTATGCACTCTTACACTGGTGTCTGTTTTTCAGTACTGTTACATCTGTGTAGTGCCTGATATATTTGCCAATACATGTGTAATTCCTCATAGTGGATTTGGGTTAGTGTTGTATCAGTCTGACTGTAGTTTGGACGGTGCTTGGTGAGATGCTTAGCAGCTGAGTGTAGTTTCCCTAATGTGATGTTATGTCCAGATATTTGTAGGATGTACTGCTGCCTGTCCCTCATAACTGTTGTGTATTTCTGACACATCAGTGGGATGATGTGAGGATTTCAATCACTAACTAGTGAAAAGTAATTGAGTGTTGGACTTGTGCTATTTCAGTCAATATATGTTAGGACAGACATGAGACTGTTACTGTAGCAACTGTGTCAGCTTATCTACTACAGTATTTCAGATATGTCCCTATTTTCATGGCGTTCTCCCCTCACTTTGTCAGGCTTGGTCCAGATTTGTTGCACTAAGGGATTGTGAGCCTACCTCTCGACTGGACAGATTGTTGCAGACTGTCAAGGTTTATTGCTCATATTTCTGGTCTGTTCCAAAGATTCATTATTTTTATATCCCTGGTAAATCACTGTGATGATCTGAGGATTTCTGACAGTAAATGATGACATACATTTCAGTTTCAAACCTCACATCCTTCAGAACATGTATGCTGACACAAACCCTGTCACTCTGGCAACATTCTACATTTATAAGAGAAATATTTAAAATATATGCCCCTAGTTTTGTCCCATTGTCCCCTATTTGGACAGCCTTTGGGCAGATTTCTTGCACTAAGAGGTTGAGAGGTATGGTTCTGAGGTATGACTCCACATGTTCTGAGCATATATATATATATATAAATATATATATATATATATATATATATATATATATATATATATATATATATATATATATATATATATACATATATTTATATATATATATATATATATATATATATATTTACATACACACACACACACCCACACACACACACACACACACACACACATATATATATATATATATATATATCTATCTATATATATATATATATATATATATATATATATCCACAAACACGAGCTGCATTCACAATTTCAAAATACAAACGCTCGATGTTTTTCTTTATATATATATATATATATATATATATATACGTTTGTGTGTGTGTGTGTGTATATGCATGTACATATTTTATATGTATATCTCTATTTATATTATGTATATATACATGTTTATATGTATACATACAAAACCTGAGTGATTCTAAAGAATATATATATACATACACACACACATATATATATATATATATATATATATATATATATATATATATCACAAACACGAGCTGCATTCACAATTCCAAAATACAAACGCTCAATTTTTTTCTTTATATATATATATATATATATATATATGCGTGTGTGTGTGTGTGTGTGTGTGTGTGTGTGTGTGTGTGTGTGTGTGTGTGCGTGTGTGTGTGTGTGTATGCATGCACATATTTTATATGTATATCTCTATTTATATTATGTATATATACATGTTTATATGTATACATACAAAACTTGAGTGATTCTACAGAATATGACTCTACTGCATGATTTGTTTGAAAAACCATCAGCAATCCTTATAAATCAAATGGTGTATTATTATATTCCTCTGACTATGGTGTATAGGGCCCTGGGTTCAAGACTTGGTAGGGCTGATTATTTTGTTGCTAGGTAGAACAGTGGCTGATGGAAACAGAGTGATTAAATCAGTTGTAAGCAGGTTTGCATGGGTTTGCATGATGCTAAGCGATGCCAACACACAGATAAACGTACAGATGCTTAATCTGTGTTGACTTCACTTAGCATCACACAAACTCACTTACTCACCCTTACACCCATACTAATTTCTTTAAAAGAAAAGAAAAAAGGGGTGATAGGAAAATGGTGAAAAAGGAGCACACAGAAGGAAAAACAATATGAAAGATAGCTAGAAATGTGCAGAACGGGTGTGGGGCAGGTCGATAGCTGTCCATTTCTTATATAGCAGCAGCAGTGCATTTGTACAGACTTTGGAGGTAATGTTGGACACTCAAACCCCAGAGAGAGGGTGAGGACAACAGAAATGTGTTGTCAAGCCAATTAGACTGGATTACGTGTCCAGTGGACACGTGTGCAAAATGGACAGCTATGTATGGGGCGACAATTTTTGGAGGGAATGATGCCCTTTTCTCTTTTTTTAAGGTGAGAGTGGGATGTTGGGGAAAGATTTTAGGTATGTCTGGGGATGTAGGGAGACATACAAGATGGGATATGATACATGAGGGGGGGGTAAACACATTTGATGGGGAGGGTGGTTGGGAATCAGAAGCCCATGGGCCCCATATGGTTACAGTGGGACTGAGATCCCCACCCATGGACAGTCACCACTACACCTTCATGGCCCCAAAGGGGGCTGGACAGGAGGGGGCGGCCTGCCTCTCAAGGTGCACCAGGCAGCCCTCAATCTGGCAAAGCTGATCTTCAAACTCAGATCTAAAGGTGTTGTGAACCAAACCCTGGACCTGACAGCAGGTGACAGCCTCCTGTTCCCACCCACTCCATGGGGGGTGGCAGTTCCACCCAAACTTGGTGCAGGACCAGCAGTGGAGGCAGATCTGGGTTGGGTCCCAGATGTGCTGGGCCCAGTGCCATGGCCAGATGAGGTGGGACAGGCAGATCCACTGGGATCTTCCTTCCCAGATGCGCTATGGTGTTGAGGTTTTACAAATTATGTTGGTTAGTCATGAACAATACATTAGAAGATTAGTTATAACAGTATGCATGGGTGTTCCAATTAACCCCATAAAACAGATTTGAAACAGTTACATAGCAAACAGAACACATGCAGGAATGGAACAACAGTATGCATCATAACAGCATGCCAATAACATTGACAGCAACAGGCCACCAACAATGGTATTTGAACAAGGTATGTTAACATTCAAGCAATCAAATATAAAAATGATAATATAACACAAGTCCCAACATTAGGTATGGAGCAAAACATACCCATAGTATATGAATTATTGTATTGATCCTGATGAGGGGTGGGAGGAGAGACAAAAAGTCCATTAAAATCTGTTTATGCTTCTATTTTCCACAATAGTACTGCTCAATACTCTATGGGTCTGCCCTCACTTTTCATCTACCTAAGGCCCATAGCTTCTTTAGCACAAACATATCTATTAAACTGTCAGCCTGGAATGGGAGAGGGGACTCGTATATGTCAGGGGTACATATCTGGCACATGAGCGGTGCCCTGACCTGCTATGTGAGTGTGATACTGACATACGTCAACTTGTTTCCTATCTGTGTCCAGGATTATTTGCAGCAGTGACCACTAGCCATGAAAACATGACACTTGGGATACATGTATCGATAACATACCTCTCAACCTCTTGGAGCATGGCATCTGGGCAAAGCCATACATGAGAGTGGGACAAAGGGCCATAAATATGGACAATTTCTAAATATTGCTCTTGCAAACTTAGAAGGTTGATAGCATAACAGGTTTTGCATTCACATCGCTTTTCTGAAGGATATGACGTTTGACACTTATATGTCTATCATTATTTTCTAACTTCAGTCTATAATGATTTGCCACTGATTTGCCATGGCACCACTACTTTATGGAAAATAGACCAAAACTCTGAGACAAATATCTGAACATTCAGTGAATATCTGTACAGTTGAGAGGTATGATTCAGGAAGCGTGCATATTGTATGTACCTATCCTGCTGTCATTTGCAGGCATGTGGTGTGACAATTGAGCAGTTGTACACAGTTTATAAGTATATCCTTCATACAACTACTAGGAAAATTCCCTTACCTGTAAAACCTCTCTGGGGAAAATTTATGTTAACACTACCTGACTGTTTTTATATTTATTCCTGATTTCTTGTATGCAGATTTGCACACATCTTAGTACCACTCCTTGGATTTGAACCATGTCTGGGTGTGCAAAATTAACAACTAAGCTATTCCTCATCACACTGAGTTACTTGGGAACTGCTGCTCTTTGTTTCCCTGGTTTCTGCCTAATAGTCCCTTGGTTAGACAGTCTGAACTTGAAATATTGTGATTTATGCATGACAGAAAATTATTGTACTGTGCATTAATCCTTTGGATTGCTACAATCTGGAAAGCAAAGGTTAACACAAAGCAATGCTGCATGGAACACAGTTTTATACTTTATGCATTACTATTCAGGGTTCAGGAGATTAGTGCAGTATATATGTCTACAACAGCTTACCAAAATAAACATAACAGTTTTTTGTAAAGAGTCATTGTTTCACATCAATATTAGCCACTCAAACTTTTAGAGTTATTCAGTTCACACAGTAAGAGTATACCTATTAGCAGTATGCAGTGTACTCCTTCTTAGCTATTTGGACTATATACTGCAAAATATATTTGTACTCACCAGCCTGTTGGCGCAGCCTCAGCAGACTCTCACCATGGGCTTCAATGTTCACAGCCATCTCTGCTGAAGCTGTAGGGGAGAAAAACACACATTATGCATATCTGTCTATCACATTCTCAGGCTAGTATTTGCTACAAACTACTTGATAGTGATACTTACACACTACTGGAGCATTCTGGGCCTGTCCATCTTGGATCCACTGGTCCAACAGATCCCTCTTCCTCCATTTTAGGTCACCAGTTCAGGGGATGCCAGTAGCACTGTTAAGGTCACATGCAAGATGTTCCCAGGCCCCTGCTTTGTATTGAGAGCCCTGGTACTGGCCCTACAGGGGTCTTCCTTCATAGTTTTTTACTAGGAGTCCAGCCATGACCCTGGACTCCCGAATGCTCCAGCATTGTGCCCAGAAGAGCACTCCCTCTCCAATGCCAGCCATTGTATCTGCACAGATGGATTATAACAGATTATGGCTGTTTTCCTACCTGCACCATTTAAAGAGAGCAATATTCCCACCCTTTTCTGTCATTGGACCATTTTAAAAAGCTTAAGCTCTGCTGAGCAGTGCGCAAATCCGCTGAGCCAGTTTTAACACTGCTTAAAGAAAAAAGTTGTTGAGCAGTGTTTAACTGTGTGCAATTCCACTTAGCTGAGGTACCTGCTGCTTAGCAATCATGTATTAGCAATGGTTACACTTTCTAAGCATAGCTGAGCATTGCTAACCATTGCTCACTTTTAATTTTTATCAGAGAAATGCTTTCATTTATTATAAGTGTATATCATATACTTTACATGACATCCCTCTATGTGCTTTCCTTACATTGGCAAGGAGTGTGACTATACTTTATGGGGCACCTTTGTGTACATGGGTAGCTTCACATGTTATATGGACTCACACTTACATTGTACACCAGCTACACTACCCTGGTTGTAAAAAACAGTTGCTACATAATTTATGTTTACAAAAATAATTTTAACACTACTTTCTCATAGAAAAGTAAGTTGCCTATTTTGGTACTTAAACAATGAAGACCACCATGTAAAGCCAGGACTCTAACCACTACACTATCTTGGCTTGGAAATTTCACCTCTATATTTCTATTTATCTCCTATGGGATGTTTAAGCTACCCGCTTAGCTACGCTTAAACATTTCTTAGCCTAGAAAAAATATATAATGTTATTATTATATTGTTATGTGATATAAGTGAGTTTTGTGGTGTTCTGACGCATTATTGAGGACTGCAATTGGGAAATAAAAACATTCCTTTTGCTTTCAGGCTACTATACTTCAGGGACTCCTGCTAATACATATCCTGTTTTTTATCAGCTTTCTAAGTGTGTGAGGGCAATTTTTCAGAGGTGTACTTATTTTGTTGCTTGTTCCCCCCATTATTTGTGCCTTTGTCCACATGGACTGCTGTCAAGGAATACTGGCACATATTTGCTTTCAGTCCTCGATCCTTCAGTAATTCATGCTAATGCATAACATATTTTCTAACAATTTTCTAAGTTTGTGGGGCAATATGTATGTTATGTCCCTTTTGAGGGATTTATCTCCCATTATTTGTGCATTTGCACACATTTCCTGCTTTAGCAGGTTGTGGAGGTGTCATACAGCACTTTTACAATGCAGGGGGTATGTCACAGAACCTGTAACACCCCCCGCATTGCTTTTCTGATGCCATGTTTATTTCAGTGTCTGTGGACACTGAAATGATCATTTATTTCATTTCAGTATCCGTGGACACTGAAATACTGGCATAATATTAGAGTAAATCTCTAATATTATGACAGATCCTTATTGGTAAGTGCCATACGGCACTTTCTGAGTGGAAGGGGCATGTTCAATTACCATGCATTACTTGGACATGGCCTCTGCACTCGTTCACAGTCTGTGTCCATATAGGTAAAACAACAGGGCGCTTTCATGAATATGAAAGGCGCGCTGCTGTGCTATATGGACACAAATCACTCCCCGCAAGAATAGTGCTATTCCTGCATGGAGTTTATTGAATCCAGTGGTAAGTGTATGATTCAGAGAGTCAAAACATTTTGAAGAAATGTGATTTGTATAACCAGATTATCTGTTATCTGTTATTACTGCGATACAGAAATGCACAGAAGTTGTGGGACTTTTCCCAGCTCAACTGTTGATGCAGGGAACTACAATAAAGCTTCCTACATTATTATATCAACTAGTACCTGAGAGTAGATTACTAGAAGCAGAGATTTTACAATAGAAACAGATGAAGAAGAAATAGTTCAGAGACTCATGAAATGTTTCAGTGTTAAGGAAAAGGGAAAGAATGTTGACTTATACCAGACTTGGGGACATAAATCATACATTTAAGCCAAAATAATAGCCTCCCATACACAATTGAAATCATTTCTATTATAAGAAGATGAGATATAGCAATAAAGAGAAACAGAAAACACTTGTTGAAACAACTTTAGCAAGTGACTATACCAGTGTGTCTTTTGAATATATGCAGCTAAAAGCTGTGTAAGTCTACTGTGATTTCTTCACTTATAGCAAATCTCATGCAGAAGTAATTTTCACTCTCAGGTAGTGTTGATTCTGCTTAAAAGAGAAGTTCTGGACAGAATAAAGGCATTCTTAATAAGCTTCAGGACAGTCAGCACTATGCACATTATAGCAGGCTGGCAAAGAAGGCACTCAGGTTTCAGGACTGTACAAAGCTGAAAGAAAGAGAAATAGTTTAGTGCAATGGGTAGTGTTGTATGATAGTTTGATAATTTACCAATCACAGGAGTGGCATTACTTGCATCAGTGCAAAATATTTTATATATATTTTTACACTCTTGAAGTCCACAGTCTTGAATCTCATAAACTTAAGACTGTAATATGGAAAGAATAAAATGCTAAAGACTACAGTATTGAACTTCTGGTCTTGCATCCCTGAAGGACTCATGTTAACACATGTACCTGGGTTTACACTATTAGGAGGATTCTGTATTTGAGAGTTTTAGAGATTTTGGTCATCAGCATTTTGGTCTTTCAATATTATGGTCTCAGGCGTTTGATGATTGTGGGTTTCAGGATTGTTTATATATATATAT